>NC_041215.1:125179690-125183154 GCF_002837175.3 Physeter macrocephalus | reverse complement strand
TTACATTCCCACCAACAGTGTAGGAGGGTTCCCTTTTCTCCACACCCTCTCCAGCATTTGTTGTTTGTAGATTTTCTGATGATGCCCATTCTAACTGGTGTGAGGTGATACCTCATTGTAGTTTTGATTTGCATTTCTCTAATAATTAGTGATGTTGAGCAGCTTCTCATGTGCTTCTTGGCCATCTGTATGTCTTCTTTGGAGAAATGTCTATTTAGGTCTTCTGCCCATTTTTGGATTGGGGTGTTTGTTTCTTTAATATTGAGCTGCGTGAGCTGTTTATATATTCAGTCCACTCTTATACTCCCCATACCTAGAACAGCATCTGGCACATGCATGGTAGGCAAATCCATTCTTGTGTGAATGAGCAAAAGCTTTGCCAAGTAGCTTCTATCTTATTCTGACTGTAATCAGCAGTCACTGACAGAGCCACTGAATGGTACTGACATGTACAATTCGCATTATGAGGATCAAAAAGGAGAGTATACATGGAGGTGCTTTGTAAAGTAGAAACTGTAGCGCAATTATTGTCTGTGTAAGAAGGCTGCTAGCTGTCTCTCCATGTCTTTTCCTGCATAACCTTCTGTCAGAGCACACTGTCTGATGCTTCTTAGAGCCTAGGATGTGTATTTTTGATGAGATTGATATTAGGGTACCTAGTAGATGCTCAATAAATGAATGAATGTCTGAATACATAAGCAGGTAGGTCAAATGTTTATTCATCCACCAAGTGTTTATTAAATGCATACCTTGGGCTACCTTATTCTCCACTTGGCAGTTTTCATTCTGCTGTCTCAGTCCTTAGTGGATGCATCTGCGGTTTGGTGCCTGACATAAATTTGGGGAAATTCTTAATCATTATTGTTTCAAACATTTCTTCTATTCCATTCTCTTTCTCTTCTTCTGGTACTCCCATTATTTTTCTACCACTCCTTTTTTAGTTGTCCCATAGTCTTTAGATAGTCTGTTCTGGGTTTTTTTCTCAGGCTTTTTTTTTTCTCTCTGCTTTTCTTTTTCAAGGATCCTATTGATATGTCCTCTAGCTCAGAGATTCTTTCCTCAGCTGTGTTTAGTCTGCAAATAAGCCCATAAAAGGCATTCTTTATTTCTGTTACAGTGTTGTTGTTTTTTTTTATCTTTTTGGTTCTTCTTTTAGGATTTCCATCTGTCTTTTCACATTGCCATCTGTTCTCGCATGCCATTTACTTTATCCGTTAGAGTCCTTAGCATATTAATCAGAGTTGTTTTGAATTACAGGTCTGATAATTCCAACATCCCTGCCATACTTGCTCTGTCTCTTCACATTGTGCTTTTTACCTTTTGTAATGCCTTGTAAATTTTTCTTGATAGCCAGGCATGATGTAGCAGGTATAGGAACTGCTGTAAATAAGCCTTTATTAATGTGGTAGTAAGGAGTTGGGGGAGGGGAAGCATTCTATAATTAAGTCTCTGTCTTAGTGAGTCTATGCCTTGAACTGTGAATTTCTCAAGTTTTTAATTTTTTTTTTTTCCTCCTTGCTTAGGTGGGCGGGAATGGCTAGAGTGGGCTGGAGTTGAGTACTTCCCTTCTCTCACATGGAAGGCTAGAGAAAGCTGGAGTTGGGTATTCCTCTTCACCCAGGTCAGTTAGGCTCTGATAATACGCCAGCATGTTAGGCTCCGGTTAACTAGTTTCCCCTGAGAGAAGTCCTTTTAAGAACAGAGTGCTCTGGAGTATTTAAAAATGGTCCCTTTTTACCTAGAGATTATCATACTAAGTGAAGTAAGTCAGAGAAAGACAGATATCATATGACATCACTTTATATGTGGAATCTAAAAAATGATACATATGAACTTACTTACAAAACAGAAACAGACTCACAGACATAGAAGAACTTACGGTTACCAAAGGGGAAAAGGAGGGGAGAGGGATAAATTAGGGGTTTAGGATTAGCAGATACAAACTACTATATATAAACTAGATAAATAACAAGGACGTATTGTACAGCACAGGGAACTTATTCAATATCTTGTTATAAACTATAATGGAAAACAATCTGAAAAAGATCTGAATCACTTTGCTATACACCAGAAACTAACACAACATTGTAAGTCAACTATACTTCAACAACGAAAAAGGTTCCTTTTCTCCTTTTCTTTCCGGAAGCACAAGGGGATTTTTCTCTGATATTTATTGTGAGAGTCTAGTCACGCTCCTCGAGGTAAATCTCACAAAATTGGGGGGGCTACCCTGGGACTGTGTCCCCTGGAGTTTTTAACTCTCAGAGTTGTCCACACTAAGCCTCCAGCTATTTGCCAATTACAGTTCAGGTCTTCCCCGCCCCGTCCTGGTTCCTGCAGTGGTTTCCACTTTTGATCCTCTTTTCCGGGAAGCCATGACTCCGCGTATTCGTTCGTATGTCTCGCCAATCTTGGGGGCTGCTGTTTGCCCTGTCCTCACCGCTCATACAGATGCTAGAAGAGTTGTTGCTCTAAGGCCACCAGTGCCTGAGGTCAAGGTCAGCAGTACTGGCAAATGCTGACCACTCCTTGCTTGAAAGTTTCTCCTCTGTGAGCTTCCATAACTTGGATCTTCTAATTAAAGGATTTATCCTATCTCTCTAGCACTTGGACATTTTTTTTCAAAGTTTCAACTCTTTTTGCCCCTAAATCAGGTTTTCTCAACCTCGGCACCATTGACATTTTGGACTAGATAATTCTCTGCCGTGGGGGAGATGTCTTACGCATTACAGGATATTTAGTGCATCCTCAGTGCTACCATTAGATGCTAGAACCGACTCCGCTTCCCTGCAATTGTGACAACAGGAAATGTCTCCGGACATTATCAAATGCCCTCTGGGGGGTGAAATTTCCCCCAGTTGAGAACCACTGTCCTAAGTTTAAGGTTTCCCTAAGATTAAGAAATAAAGCCCATCCTGGGCATTTAGTTGTCCTCTTTGTTCAACTTACTCCTGTATTTTCATCTCCTCTATCTCTTGAGCTTTTGGCTTTTTCAACTCCCTGAAAGACCACTTAAACATAACGTCTCCTCATCTCAAAGTCAGTCCAAACAAAACCAAAGTCATCCTCTGCAGCCCTGCCCCCAGTTTCTCCAGCTCTGGTCACCCTCCCATTTGCACAGGTTTTGAAATATGTCGTTTTTAAAGCCTCTCTTTTTGGAAGACCCACATTCAGACAGCCCCCCCTAAACTGTTCAAATTTTCCTTTGGAGTCATTTCTTTTTTTCTCTTTCCTTCCTTAAACCCACCTAACTTCAAATGTGCATTGTTATTACAGCGTTCTAACTCTTCACTCTGGCTCCAGGCATCTGCTTTATCCTGCACAGGACTGTTGAATACCTTTTATTTTATTTATTTATTTATTTATTTATTTATTTATTTTTTGCGGTACGCGGGCCTCCCTCTGCTGTGGCCTCTCCCGTTGCGGAGCACAGGCTCCGGACGCGCAGGCTCGGCGGCCATGGC
>NC_041215.1:125174334-125179670 GCF_002837175.3 Physeter macrocephalus | reverse complement strand
CCAGCCGCTCCGCGGCATGTGGGATCCTCCCGGACCGGCGCGCGAACCCGGTTCCCCTGCATCGGCAGGCGGACGCGCAACCACTGCGCCACCAGGGAAGCCCTAGAATACATTTTAAAATGATGGCTGGATTTATGTTCCTTGTCAGCTCAATAGCAAAAGTTAGCAAATACAATTAAAACTCACTTGTCCGAATTTCAAGGCTCTTCATAATCAGGCCCCCCCGAATGTTTCCTTTGCTGCCTCCTTCTCTGGTTATTCCAACCTTCTTTCCAGACCTCTAGGCTCACTCCCACACCCATGTATTTTTTTGTCTTAAAATATACATAACATAAAAATGTATCACTTTATCCATTTTGAGTGTAGAATTCAGTGCCTAATGGTACTTAATAGTACATTTACACTGTACTTCATCATCACCACTATCTATTTCCAGAACATTTTCATCACCCCAAACAGAAACTCTGTACCCATTAAACAATAACTCCACAACTGGCCCCCACCCCTGTCCCTGGTAACCTCTAATTTCTGTCCCTATAAATTTGCCTATTCTAGGGACCTCATATAACTGGTATCATACAATGTTTGTCCTTCTGGGTCTGACTTACTTCACTCAGCATAATATTTTCAAGGTTCATCTATGTTGTAGCATGTGTTAGGATTTCCTTCTTTTACAGGCTGAATAATATTTCATTTTATGGATATCTGCCTTTATATATGGCCTGAGCTGTTCCTTGTCCAGAGATATCTTTCTCTTCCTCTTCACTTGTCTATCCTTTAAGACCCTGTGCCAGCACCACCTCCTCTGTGAAACCTGCTATAAGCGCATTCTTAACTAGAACATTTTACACCGAAACTTTATAACACGCAACTGATTATAGATTTCCTCATTCTTGTACCATATAATTTGGGACTTTATGACTCGCCATCTCTTTTCAGTATTTTATTGTAAATGTTTATGTCTGGTAGAGTACCAGACAGACAGCTGCTTCTGAACCATTTGTTGATTGATTAACTGCCTGTTGTCAGGAAATAAGTTTCTCTTCAGAAAAGTAAATATTCCAGAAGCTAGTTTGGCAAAAGCAAACATATATTTCTCTTCATTTTATCAACAGACCTTTAGCTAAGATCACCTTGATGTTCTTTATTAGCCATTTAAAATAAAAGAAGATAGTCTCTCGTGAAGTGAGTAATTCATTTGCTTCTTCTGTAGCATTTCTGGGTTCCTTTCTCATTTCTGAGTCTCTCAGAGGCACTCATTCAGACTCTATTCCTCCCCCTTTTGTTCCTCTCCTCCCCATTTCCTCATACCCCCCCACACACACAGATACAGACACACACACACACACACAGACACACACATACACAAACACACACACACGCTTCCAACCCTACACGCCTGCTCTCACTCAATACTTTACTTTATGCTGCCCTGAAGGAATCCTTGTAAGCATGGCTCAGAAGATTGCTGCTGCTATAGGATGGTGGGTTAACATCCTTGGTTTTGGTTAATGAATTAAAATAAGTACTTTTCAAAAGATCAGTTAATTGGAAGAGACTAGATTCAACCCTTAAGTAAGCAAGTTTGGCATTGTTTTGGGGTTTCTTATTATCTATATAATTTGTTCCCATGCAAATCTTTTTTTTTTTTCAATGTAGGAGAAATCCTCTTTTGCTATATCTCTTGGAATCACTTTTAGTAAAAGACAATATTATTTTCCCTTCATGTCAGTCTGCCTCTTAACAGCTTAATCATGTTTCAGTGATGTATATTCTCTTATTTCTCAAGTGTTTAGAGCCAAATGAATGACAAATGATCTTCCTGTTCATCAGGATAATTACTAATGTTCCCTGAAACTCGAAAACACCTACCTCTCAATTTGTAACATTTTACAAATATTTCTTAGAAAGATGGGCTCTAAATGATGAGAATTCCCACAAATGCATTTCAATTGCTTTTTTGGCAAGAGAAGCTTTATTCTCTCTCAAGAGATTTATCTCAACCATTTGGCATTATGTTCCTCCTGGAAATTCTTCACTCCCACTGCACACCCCTGCATTTCTACATTAATAATCTTGTGCTTTCTTCGGCCATATCGTCTAAGGACTTCTCTAAAAAAGGAAAAGTTGATATTCTCTCTCTTAAAAAAGACTGCAGAAATGGCCATCCACAGGATGAATGTCCTTTGGCAGTTTCTTAGTAAGACTTTGTATCTACCTAATGGCTAATAATTAGGGGCCATACATTTCTATGTGCAAATAATTTATAGTTCGTTAGGCATTAAGCTTTATTTATTTATCCAACAGACATCTAGTGATTACTTACCATGTGTTAGGCATTGTGCTAGGTACTGGAGGTACAATGATGAAGAAGGTGTATACAATCCCGGCACTTCCGGCTGGCAAAGTCCAGGAGAAGAAATAGAGAAGTGAGCAAACAGGTGCAAAATAGTGTGGTAACTACTATGATATGGAAAGTACAGGCTGCCAGGACAGCTAGTAATAATATTTGTGATGATGATAATAGCCAACTTATGTTTAGCACTACTATTTCCAGGCCCTGTTTTCATTTAATCTTCTCAACAACTCTTTGACGTTGGTACTTCCTATGATCTCCTTTTATAGATGAGGAAACCGAGGCACAGAAAAATTAGGTAACTTGTCTAAAGTCTCACAACTAATTAGTGGCAGAGCCAATATTTAGGGGTACCTAACTCAGATTCAGTGACATGGAGAAGGCTTCTAAGAGGAAATGATGTGTAAGCTTGGAGTTATCAACAGGTATGAAGGGTCAGAGGTGACATATCCCAGACAAAGGAAATAATATACACAAACACTGTCATTAAGAAAGAGCAAATAATGTCCAAAGAATTGAACAAATTTCAATTTTGGCAGGTGGAAGAGGTGGCGAATTAGGCTCGAGTAAGAAGGGACAGACTGTGAAGGGTGTGGGAGCCCATACTAAAGGGCTTAGATTTTTTCTTAAGAAGAGTAGGAAGCCACTTGAAGTAGGAGGGTGACATGATCAAAACTGTTTTCAAAGATCCTCTGGTAGTGGAGTGGAGAATGGATTAGAGGGAGGCAGGGGCATCCATGAGGTGTCCCTTCGGATGGCTGTTGCAGTAATTCAGACTAGAGGTGATGACAGCCTGCCTAGGGTTAATGGCAGTGGACATGGAGAGACAGGAAGATCTGAGAGATCTTTGGGAGAAAGAGTCCATGGGAATGCGTGACATGAGGGATAGAGAAGGGAAAATGATGCTCTTGCTTGGTGAATGTGGGGCAAACGATGCCAGGTTCTAAGACAGGGAAAAGAGTAAGCAGAACAGATTTAGGGTGAGGAGGGGAATGAGTTCATTTTGGGACATGTTGAGTTTTAGGACCGTGTGCCTGGAAGACAGTTGGATAGGTAGGTATGAAGCTTAAGAGACAGATCTGAACTATAATTAGACTTTCAGAAGCCTTCATCATTCAGATAATAATTGAAGGCAGCGGATTCAACAAGGTTGGCTGGGAGAGTGTGTAAAGTGAGAAAAGAAGATGGCCCACTTAGCACTGAAGAACTACCTTCTGTCACAAATTGACAGGGGAGGAGGCTCCTTCAGTGGACCCTGAGAAGGGGTGGATGGAAAGGAAGGAGAAAATCCAGAAGAATGTGTTGACATAGAAGGTTAAGGAGAAGAAGTCTTCATACATAAAGGAGAAAGGTCAGTCTTGTAAAATTCTACCAGAGCTCAAGTAAAAATTAATGACAAGGAGCCTCCTCTAGATTGGATAGTCTAATATCAACCCTGAACGATTTCTGAATATGGAACTAGCCATGCCGGTTTCCATTTCCAGAAGAAAAAGACTTCATTGGATCAAAAAAAAAAAAAAAGGTAGAATATAATGTCAAATGACCTTCCAGGAGGCAAAGGTGGCAGCTCATCCCTTTGAAGGATTGTACTTGTCACTTTTATTCAATTCAACCGACTTTATTGAAAGTCTGCTATGGGCACAGCATGGCAGAAGGCTGAATGGGACGTAGTCTGTTCTTGACACTTAGTTAATGGAAAACATCGGTTACAACTGTTCCTCTTCTCCTTGTCCCATAGGTCCAGTTGAATCCAGGACTTGGAGTTAGGAATGGTGAGCTTGCCTTTCTGAATGGCACCTCGGGAGCTGACACGCTCCCCCAGGGCTCCAGGCTGACCCCTGTCTCTGCGATTAGGACCCTAGAGCCTAGAAGCCGAAGGAGCCGGGGCAGGAGGTTCAAGGTGGGGTCCGTGGAGCGGCCTGAGCCTGGTGGGCAGACAGCGTCAGACAGCGCTAGTGGCACTTCGTGGAAAAGCCCTGGCCGCTCAGCCCAGCCCAGCAGCCCAGCTACGGACTCCCAGCTGCCTCTGCCTTCTCTCCACCTCGAACCCGGGGCCAGAATAAAGGTCCTCAGACGGGAAAACAGCTTTGAGAAGCAGGAGGCAGAGACGAATGTTGACACAGGATTCACCGTGGTCAGCCCTGGACCCAGGCAATCTTTTCTGAGCAGATTTCCAAGGGATCTTTGGACCCACCAGCCACCATCCTGCTTGTCAACCTCTTCCTTAGGGCCAGCTGCTTCCAAAAACAACAGAATCTTGAAGGAAAGCGTTCATCCTCTGTCACTTGCTGGCCAAAGGGACCTTTGTTCCAGGACGACAGTCTCAAAATGTCCCCTTCCTCTGCCAGTCCAGGGTGAAGAAAAAGAAGCAGAAGAAGAATTCTTTATATAGCATAAAACAACTGTGGTTTTCTAAAACACAAAATCATATAGAAAGTTCTAGAAATGGAGCACTGACCCAGAATCAGCCTGTTTCTTGTTCATCTGAGGGGCCCTAAATGCTAGCCATGCACAGATCTGTATCGCTTTTATTTCAAATGTTCAAAGTCTAGCAGTGCCGGTGAGTGGTTGTTTATTTGCCGTCACGGTCATAAGGGAACACAGCCAACACACAGGGAAAAAGCCCGATGCCTCACGTCCTTGGAGACACACTAACGCAGCTGGGTGTGTTGAGTTCAGTACCTATCAGGATAATTGCATTGTATGCAAACAAGTCGGATGTGTTATGCAATGCTGATTAGAGTCTGTAATTTGGTTTTAATTTTTACTTGCGTTGCATTGCTCATCCCCCCGGGCAGCATGGGCTATTTATTCTTTAGTGTTTTTTAATTTTTATGTGACCTCATTGGGTAACTAGGCCCTGTTCACCACTCACCTCTAGTGACTTTTTTTTTTTTTTTTTTTTTGCGGTACGCGGGCCTCTCACTGTTGTGGCCTCTCCCGTTGCGGAGCACAGGCTCTGGACGCGCAGGCTCAGCGG
>NC_041215.1:125167032-125172474 GCF_002837175.3 Physeter macrocephalus | reverse complement strand
TATTTATTTATTTTTTGCGGTACGCGGGCCTCCCTCTGCTGTGGCCTCTCCCGTTGCGGAGCACAGGCTCCGGACGCGCAGGCTCGGCGGCCATGGCTCACGGGCCCAGCCGCTCCGCGGCATGTGGGATCCTCCCGGACCGGCGCGCGAACCCGGTTCCCCTGCATCGGCAGGCGGACGCGCAACCACTGCGCCACCAGGGAAGCCCTAGAATACATTTTAAAATGATGGCTGGATTTATGTTCCTTGTCAGCTCAATAGCAAAAGTTAGCAAATACAATTAAAACTCACTTGTCCGAATTTCAAGGCTCTTCATAATCAGGCCCCCCCGAATGTTTCCTTTGCTGCCTCCTTCTCTGGTTATTCCAACCTTCTTTCCAGACCTCTAGGCTCACTCCCACACCCATGTATTTTTTTGTCTTAAAATATACATAACATAAAAATGTATCACTTTATCCATTTTGAGTGTAGAATTCAGTGCCTAATGGTACTTAATAGTACATTTACACTGTACTTCATCATCACCACTATCTATTTCCAGAACATTTTCATCACCCCAAACAGAAACTCTGTACCCATTAAACAATAACTCCACAACTGGCCCCCACCCCTGTCCCTGGTAACCTCTAATTTCTGTCCCTATAAATTTGCCTATTCTAGGGACCTCATATAACTGGTATCATACAATGTTTGTCCTTCTGGGTCTGACTTACTTCACTCAGCATAATATTTTCAAGGTTCATCTATGTTGTAGCATGTGTTAGGATTTCCTTCTTTTACAGGCTGAATAATATTTCATTTTATGGATATCTGCCTTTATATATGGCCTGAGCTGTTCCTTGTCCAGAGATATCTTTCTCTTCCTCTTCACTTGTCTATCCTTTAAGACCCTGTGCCAGCACCACCTCCTCTGTGAAACCTGCTATAAGCGCATTCTTAACTAGAACATTTTACACCGAAACTTTATAACACGCAACTGATTATAGATTTCCTCATTCTTGTACCATATAATTTGGGACTTTATGACTCGCCATCTCTTTTCAGTATTTTATTGTAAATGTTTATGTCTGGTAGAGTACCAGACAGACAGCTGCTTCTGAACCATTTGTTGATTGATTAACTGCCTGTTGTCAGGAAATAAGTTTCTCTTCAGAAAAGTAAATATTCCAGAAGCTAGTTTGGCAAAAGCAAACATATATTTCTCTTCATTTTATCAACAGACCTTTAGCTAAGATCACCTTGATGTTCTTTATTAGCCATTTAAAATAAAAGAAGATAGTCTCTCGTGAAGTGAGTAATTCATTTGCTTCTTCTGTAGCATTTCTGGGTTCCTTTCTCATTTCTGAGTCTCTCAGAGGCACTCATTCAGACTCTATTCCTCCCCCTTTTGTTCCTCTCCTCCCCATTTCCTCATACCCCCCCCCACACACAGATACAGACACACACACACACACACAGACACACACATACACAAACACACACACACGCTTCCAACCCTACACGCCTGCTCTCACTCAATACTTTACTTTATGCTGCCCTGAAGGAATCCTTGTAAGCATGGCTCAGAAGATTGCTGCTGCTATAGGATGGTGGGTTAACATCCTTGGTTTTGGTTAATGAATTAAAATAAGTACTTTTCAAAAGATCAGTTAATTGGAAGAGACTAGATTCAACCCTTAAGTAAGCAAGTTTGGCATTGTTTTGGGGTTTCTTATTATCTATATAATTTGTTCCCATGCAAATCTTTTTTTTTTTTTCAATGTAGGAGAAATCCTCTTTTGCTATATCTCTTGGAATCACTTTTAGTAAAAGACAATATTATTTTCCCTTCATGTCAGTCTGCCTCTTAACAGCTTAATCATGTTTCAGTGATGTATATTCTCTTATTTCTCAAGTGTTTAGAGCCAAATGAATGACAAATGATCTTCCTGTTCATCAGGATAATTACTAATGTTCCCTGAAACTCGAAAACACCTACCTCTCAATTTGTAACATTTTACAAATATTTCTTAGAAAGATGGGCTCTAAATGATGAGAATTCCCACAAATGCATTTCAATTGCTTTTTTGGCAAGAGAAGCTTTATTCTCTCTCAAGAGATTTATCTCAACCATTTGGCATTATGTTCCTCCTGGAAATTCTTCACTCCCACTGCACACCCCTGCATTTCTACATTAATAATCTTGTGCTTTCTTCGGCCATATCGTCTAAGGACTTCTCTAAAAAAGGAAAAGTTGATATTCTCTCTCTTAAAAAAGACTGCAGAAATGGCCATCCACAGGATGAATGTCCTTTGGCAGTTTCTTAGTAAGACTTTGTATCTACCTAATGGCTAATAATTAGGGGCCATACATTTCTATGTGCAAATAATTTATAGTTCGTTAGGCATTAAGCTTTATTTATTTATCCAACAGACATCTAGTGATTACTTACCATGTGTTAGGCATTGTGCTAGGTACTGGAGGTACAATGATGAAGAAGGTGTATACAATCCCGGCACTTCCGGCTGGCAAAGTCCAGGAGAAGAAATAGAGAAGTGAGCAAACAGGTGCAAAATAGTGTGGTAACTACTATGATATGGAAAGTACAGGCTGCCAGGACAGCTAGTAATAATATTTGTGATGATGATAATAGCCAACTTATGTTTAGCACTACTATTTCCAGGCCCTGTTTTCATTTAATCTTCTCAACAACTCTTTGACGTTGGTACTTCCTATGATCTCCTTTTATAGATGAGGAAACCGAGGCACAGAAAAATTAGGTAACTTGTCTAAAGTCTCACAACTAATTAGTGGCAGAGCCAATATTTAGGGGTACCTAACTCAGATTCAGTGACATGGAGAAGGCTTCTAAGAGGAAATGATGTGTAAGCTTGGAGTTATCAACAGGTATGAAGGGTCAGAGGTGACATATCCCAGACAAAGGAAATAATATACACAAACACTGTCATTAAGAAAGAGCAAATAATGTCCAAAGAATTGAACAAATTTCAATTTTGGCAGGTGGAAGAGGTGGCGAATTAGGCTCGAGTAAGAAGGGACAGACTGTGAAGGGTGTGGGAGCCCATACTAAAGGGCTTAGATTTTTTCTTAAGAAGAGTAGGAAGCCACTTGAAGTAGGAGGGTGACATGATCAAAACTGTTTTCAAAGATCCTCTGGTAGTGGAGTGGAGAATGGATTAGAGGGAGGCAGGGGCATCCATGAGGTGTCCCTTCGGATGGCTGTTGCAGTAATTCAGACTAGAGGTAATGACAGCCTGCCTAGGGTTAATGGCAGTGGACATGGAGAGACAGGAAGATCTGAGAGATCTTTGGGAGAAAGAGTCCATGGGAATGCGTGACATGAGGGATAGAGAAGGGAAAATGATGCTCTTGCTTGGTGAATGTGGGGCAAACGATGCCAGGTTCTAAGACAGGGAAAAGAGTAAGCAGAACAGATTTAGGGTGAGGAGGGGAATGAGTTCATTTTGGGACATGTTGAGTTTTAGGACCGTGTGCCTGGAAGACAGTTGGATAGGTAGGTATGAAGCTTAAGAGACAGATCTGAACTATAATTAGACTTTCAGAAGCCTTCATCATTCAGATAATAATTGAAGGCAGCGGATTCAACAAGGTTGGCTGGGAGAGTGTGTAAAGTGAGAAAAGAAGATGGCCCACTTAGCACTGAAGAACTACCTTCTGTCACAAATTGACAGGGGAGGAGGCTCCTTCAGTGGACCCTGAGAAGGGGTGGATGGAAAGGAAGGAGAAAATCCAGAAGAATGTGTTGACATAGAAGGTTAAGGAGAAGAAGTCTTCATACATAAAGGAGAAAGGTCAGTCTTGTAAAATTCTACCAGAGCTCAAGTAAAAATTAATGACAAGGAGCCTCCTCTAGATTGGATAGTCTAATATCAACCCTGAACGATTTCTGAATATGGAACTAGCCATGCCGGTTTCCATTTCCAGAAGAAAAAGACTTCATTGGATCAAAAAAAAAAAAAAAGGTAGAATATAATGTCAAATGACCTTCCAGGAGGCAAAGGTGGCAGCTCATCCCTTTGAAGGATTGTACTTGTCACTTTTATTCAATTCAACCGACTTTATTGAAAGTCTGCTATGGGCACAGCATGGCAGAAGGCTGAATAGGACGTAGTCTGTTCTTGACACTTAGTTAATGGAAAACATCGGTTACAACTGTTCCTCTTCTCCTTGTCCCATAGGTCCAGTTGAATCCAGGACTTGGAGTTAGGAATGGTGAGCTTGCCTTTCTGAATGGCACCTCGGGAGCTGACACGCTCCCCCAGGGCTCCAGGCTGACCCCTGTCTCTGCGATTAGGACCCTAGAGCCTAGAAGCCGAAGGAGCCGGGGCAGGAGGTTCAAGGTGGGGTCCGTGGAGCGGCCTGAGCCTGGTGGGCAGACAGCGTCAGACAGCGCTAGTGGCACTTCGTGGAAAAGCCCTGGCCGCTCAGCCCAGCCCAGCAGCCCAGCTACGGACTCCCAGCTGCCTCTGCCTTCTCTCCACCTCGAACCCGGGGCCAGAATAAAGGTCCTCAGACGGGAAAACAGCTTTGAGAAGCAGGAGGCAGAGACGAATGTTGACACAGGATTCACCGTGGTCAGCCCTGGACCCAGGCAATCTTTTCTGAGCAGATTTCCAAGGGATCTTTGGACCCACCAGCCACCATCCTGCTTGTCAACCTCTTCCTTAGGGCCAGCTGCTTCCATAAACAACAGAATCTTGAAGGAAAGCGTTCATCCTCTGTCACTTGCTGGCCAAAGGGACCTTTGTTCCAGGACGACAGTCTCAAAATGTCCCCTTCCTCTGCCAGTCCAGGGTGAAGAAAAAGAAGCAGAAGAAGAATTCTTTATATAGCATAAAACAACTGTGGTTTTCTAAAACACAAAATCATATAGAAAGTTCTAGAAATGGAGCACTGACCCAGAATCAGCCTGTTTCTTGTTCATCTGAGGGGCCCTAAATGCTAGCCAGGCACAGATCTGTATCGCTTTTATTTCAAATGTTCAAAGTCTAGCAGTGCCGGTGAGTGGTTGTTTATTTGCCGTCACGGTCATAAGGGAACACAGCCAACACACAGGGAAAAAGCCCGATGCCTCACGTCCTTGGAGACACACTAACGCAGCTGGGTGTGTTGAGTTCAGTACCTATCAGGATAATTGCATTGTATGCAAACAAGTCGGATGTGTTATGCAATGCTGATTAGAGTCTGTAATTTGGTTTTAATTTTTACTTGCGTTGCATTGCTCATCCCCCCGGGCAGCATGGGCTATTTATTCTTTAGTGTTTTTTAATTTTTATGTGACCTCATTGGGTAACTAGGCCCTGTTCACCACTCACCTCTAGTGACTTTTTTTTTTTTTTTTTTTTTGCGGTACGCGGGCCTCTCACTGTTGTGGCCTCTCCCGTTGCGGAGCACAGGCTCTGGACGCGCAGGCTCAGCGG
>NC_041215.1:125158753-125166978 GCF_002837175.3 Physeter macrocephalus | reverse complement strand
CCGGACCGGGGCGCGAACCCGCGTCCCCCGCATCGGCAGGCGGACGCGCAACCGCTGCGCCACCAGGGAAGCCAACCTCTAGTGACTTTTGCCTTTAAAGTTGTTTGCATCTGGAATGAGCTAACATGCAAAGTGTTTTGAACCTTTACAAACATTTCTCTTTTTCTCCTGTTTAATGAGCAGCAACCCTGGAAACCCAAAAAATCAAGTTAAAAATGAAAGCTAGGCTCTCGGGTTTTCCGGCTCCTCCATTTCTTGTTTGTTTCCGCACTACTCCAGTGGGGCCCGTGGTTCATATAAGTAAGCAGAGAGGAGTGGAATGTGAGTGGATGATTCGAGATCTCCACGGAGCGTGGCAGGAAGATTGCACTGGTTGGGTCACTGGAGCCGGACTTGGGTTTTTTTGGGCCATGTTCAAATTCCTGAAGTCCTTTGCAATACTCATTCATTTATTCATTCATTTATACATCCATTCGTGCAACACAGTGTACGAATACCTACCTTTGAATAAGACATTGGTATATGGTATACACACATTCTGTGGCCACCAAACCCAAAACTTATTTATGGTTTCACTGTATCACAAATCCATTCTATCAATTCTTAAGAACAGGTGGAAGTTCAGACTTATTTCTCTGGGAAACTTTTCCACAGCTGATTACCACACTTGCTGCACAGGCTGTGGTAAGAATTCACAACCTGTGGATGGAGATTGGGCATATTATGAATTGCAATCATAATCATAATGGACAAATTCTTAGTTGCTCATATGATGCATTATTTGGTTGGGTCTATACACACATTTTTTAAAAATCTGAGGTCTGTGTGTTTCAGTTAATTTATAAGGGTATTTGACTCCCAAGAACTTCATTTTCCAGAACAGATGTTATGTGACTATGAGTGCTGATTTAGCTGGATCTTTTGGAGACCCCTATACTGAGTATACCTAATTGGAGAGAAGGATGAGTTCAGGCTTAAGCATGAATCTCACGGCAGTGAGACTGGACTGAGTTTGTGTGCTCTGTCCCCCTAAAAGAAGAGAAATGGAAGACAGCTGCAAATGGGCAAAGACAAGACTTCTAAACAGATTGTTGTCCTTATACTATCAGTATATTCTTATCCCCATTTTCTTTCTTTCCCTCAGATTAAAGTTAGATCTTAGAATGTGGAATGAAGAACTTACTTTTGGTATGGTTTTCTATAATAAGAGTTTAAAAAAAATGAAAGTCTTATTTAAGTTGAACTATTGAGCTGCTTTGAAAAGCACAGCAGGCGGTTTTGAAGTTTCTTTCTGACTTTTCTGAGGTTATCTAATTCCTTTAACATAATACATAGGTAAGAATATAAATACATGGAAAGCATAAAGAATATTGAGGAATTTGAATGAGTAACTTAACAAAATTGACTTGTAAAATAAGAGTGTACTCTTAAAATGTACTCTATTGTATCCTTCTGCTCACTATAGGAATCCAATTTATAGCATGATGGGATGGAAATGTCAGTGGGCTATGTGAGAGAGGCCCAGATTTTGGTCTCAGTTTAAAACTTACTATTTATATGTGACCTTAAACTCTTTGATCTTCTGTTGCCTTATCTTCTGTACCAAGGTTGTTAGGAAAATCAAGATTATGCATATGAAAGCATTTGGATACTGTTAAACACTGTAAATATGTACGATATTATAATCACAAATGTTCCTTCAGACCCACATTTTTAAAATGTCTTAACAACAAAGGATTTTTTTGGAAACAACTTTTAGTGAAAGCAACGCTACAATTAAAAAAAAGAAATCCAACTCTCTAAGATTTTTACTATGCGTGTCATTTATGTTTACACATCTAGGAGGAAAATTACGGATAGAAAGGATCAAATATATCCTAAAGTTCAAAAGAGATTTTATATATAACAGGGACAAACTTATGAACTAGTTTAATCCAAGTTATCAAATTATCCAGACTCTTTACTTACTTATACTGTATTTTTAAAAATTTATTTATTCTATTATTCTATTTTATTTATTTATTGTTTCTGGCTGCATTGGGTCTTCATTGCTGTGCGTGGGCATTTCTCTGGTTGCGGCGAGCAGGGGATACTCTTCGTTGTGGTTCGCGGGCTTATTGTGGTGGTTTCTCTTGTTGTGGAGCATGGGTTCTAGGCATGCGGGCTTCAGTAGTTGTGGCACGTGGGCTCAGTAGTTGTGGCTCCTGGGCTTAGCCGCTCCGTGGCATGTGGGATCTTCCCGGACCAGGGATTGAACCCATGTCCCCTGCACTGACAGGCGGATTCTCAACCACTCTACCACCAGGGAAGCCCTATACTGTATTTTTTGAAATGTAAAATGTATCATAAGTGACTCCTGATGATCAGATAATTTAATATTTTTATAGGTATATTAAAACTAAGTTGCATCACAGTTGTTTGACTATTTTTAACCTTAATAGTAGTTCACATTTTTTGCAAGCATTATTTGGATATTGCTAAGCATTAATAGAAATGGTAACATTTAGAAACTTGCAAATGTGTTTGTCTCTTAGGGGAAGTAGAGCAGGGGATTTGCAGGCTGAGAGGGAAGGAGAGGGACACACCTTGATTTACAAAGGGAAGTGGCACAGGTGCCTCAGCTATACCCCATCTGCCCTCAGCTCTGATGGTGTTACCGAGTCCAAGCTTGTACTGCTCACTTCATGAAAGGCCAAGAAATTGAGAGACGAGTTGTTGGGGAAAAGAATAGCGACTTTATTCAGAAAGCCAGCAGACTGAGATGATGGTGGACGGGTGTCCCAAAGAACCATCTTGCTGGGGTTTTGGATGCTAGTTTCTTTTATAGAACAAATCAGGGCGGGGTGAGAAGGTAAAGTAAAAAAGGTGATAAGTTGTTGCAAATATTTCCTGGCTCCAGCCAGACTTGGGAGGGGAGGTGTTAATTTCTTCCTTCCTGCAGCCATTCATAGGTGAGCCTGGTCAGGATGTTTCCTGTGGAACTGAACAGAGGTATTTTAGTTTAATATTCAGGCACGAGAGACAGGGTTTCCAGAGATGGGCCATTATGTATACTTAGGCTATAGGCAATATCCCTTTATAGTGATTAAGTTGTAGCAAAAACAATAGAATACAAAGGTTAAGGTAAAAGAAACAGATCTAACATGGAGTGAGATTTGTTCTTCCCTATTACTATGGGATTTTGTGGTGGTGACGCTGGTCTTTCCACTGCTCTACCAACAATGCAGTTACGCATGGGAGGTGCTGATAGCACAGAGGGGGATGGAGGCAAGAGTGCGAGGAGGTGAGAACCCCTTCTTTCCCTCCCAGAGAAAGATGGAGAAAGGGGAAGATGAGAGGAGAGAGAAGAATGGGGCCATGAGGACACACCCATTTTCTGTTGATTGGAAACTCCTAAGTTTCATCTCCTTGCTATCAAACTTAGAAATTCCTGAGATAACTTAACCCTGGCTGCCTTTCTTGAGTCTTCTCCAAGCCAGAGTGTGTGGGCTTTTCCTCCCTTTTTTCTCTTCCTTTTTTCCCCATTCCCCTCTGTTTTCATTCCTTTTTCTTTTCTTCTTTTCTCTTCCTTCTCTCTCTTCCTCTGTGTGTGTCTGTGTGTGTGTGTGTGTGTGTGTGTGTGTGTGAATTTGATACTCTCTTCATTCTTCACTTTGTCTAAAACACTTTGTCTTTGCAGCATCTCCCAAGATTCCTCAAGGGGTTGACCTGTAGCTGCAACTTCTGACGGGCCCCCTTGGCTAAGCTCTGAGAGGATCAGAAAGAAGATCTGCTCCTTCTCTGAGGAGATTCTCGCTACATTCCAATTCATTGTTGGGGTTCTGCTCTGGGACTGCTCAACACACATCACTTAGAAACGAGCTGGTCTCTCTTCCCCACAGCTCTCTCCTTCCTTTCACACCTGTCCAGCCTTTCTCTGAGGTTTGAGATGTTTCCTGAGCATTTCTTACAATTAGCAATTTAAAATATTGTCTGTAATTTGTGATAGGAAAACAAAAGGAGCTTATGGCCCCAGAGAGCACATAATTAGGATTTATGTTATTAAGAACTCAAGCCTGCTAAACTTCATTTCAAAAACATCATTGAAAAAGTCTAGTTATTCCAGAGAATCCATCTGAGCTACCGAAGACATAACTAGGTCTCTGCTTAGCATGAGCAATGTATTCTATTTGCAGATTCCATCTTTGCCAGAGATGATTCTGAGGTGTTTCTTTTAAGAACAGTAATTGTAAAGAAGGACAATAATACTAAATCTGAGTTGATGATGGCTGACCTGAGAACTCCCTTCCTAGGTGGGCATTTGTTACTTAAGGATTTCCATCTTTACACCAATCCTGTGAGGTCTGTGCTACAATGACCCCCATTTTACAGATGAGAAAACTGAGGCACAGAGAGGTCGAGAGCCTAATCAGGAAAGGCACAATAACTAAGCGGCTCAGTTAGGATTAGAATCTGGGCTGTCAGGCTGGCATCTACACCCTTAACCATGCTATTGTCCTGCTCCCCGAAGGGGGTGCAAGAAGGGAGACCTCCACTTCCACATGGTGCCACCCTGCCTCCACACCTTGTGCACCAACAACTGGCATGCCACCCAGGTTTCCTTGTTGCTCCTCCAGCATGCCCCAGACCTGCCCTGGTGGGCCCTTTTTTGTCCTGTGGGTCTTAAATTAAGTGCACTGTCAGGAGGGACTTGGCTAGACAGCATCCTATTAAAGCAGCCCAGGCACCAGTCCCTGCTGCAGTCCTAGGACCAGAGCAGGTGCTTTTACACATATATTGTTCAGTGAATGCACAGCAAGGGTTGGGCACACCTATGAGGCTTCCATTCTCTAGAAGCCAGAGACAAGAGATTGTCTTAGTCTTCTGGGGCTGCCATAGACTGTGTGGCTTAAACGAGACATTGACTTTTCCCAGCTCTGGAGGCTGGGAAGCCCAAGATCAAGGTGCCAACATGGCCCATTTCTGGTGAGAGCTCTCTTCCCGTCTTGCACCAGCCACTTTTTCTCTGTGTCCTCTTGTGGCGCCCAGAGAGAAAGGGAGAGAACTCTCTCATGTCTCTGATTTTTTAAAAATTGAGGTATAATTGACATATAACACTATATTAGTTGCAGGTATACAACATAATGATTCCATATTTGTACGTATTGCAGAATGATCACCACAATAAGTCTAGTTAAATTCTGTCACCACACAGTTTTTTTCTTGTGATGAGGACTTTTAAGATTCACTCTCAGCACCTTTCATATATGCAATATAGCATTATTAACTATAGACACCCTGCCGTACAAAACATCGCCTCGACTTATTTCTCATGTCTATTATAAGGGCACTAATCCCATTCATGAGGCCTTCACCCTCATGACCTAATTACCTGCCAAAGTCCCCACCTCCACAGTGGGGATTAGGGCTTCTGCATTCGAATTTGGGAGGACACATCCATTTCATAATAGAGTTAAATCATTTCCTTCCTGCCTAGGTCCTAGGGCCGTGTTGACTCTGGGCAGCCCCTCTTCACCAGCATTTCCTCCATTTATCAGGTGTGTACTTTTCCTCCTTCATCTGTTGACTGCAGACCTATGACAGTTGACAGAACCTCCCTCCTTATCTTCCCTGGTCCTCTTTAGTGTATAAGCATCCCTGTACATTTCCTTCATTGTTGGTGCTGCTGTGCTCTATCAAAGGTTTGGCCTCCTCCATCCGTTCCACAAGTGGGTCCTGTGTGCTAGACCCCAGGGAAGTGGGCCCTCAGATACCCCACACCTTCTGCCTTCAACTCTGGAAGCTTGTCCAGACTCCCTGCACCTCGGCCAGTGAGCCTCACTTCCAAAGGAGCAGGTTTTATCTTCAAGGAAGTAGCCACGCTGGACAGTCACAGCAAAAATGACACTGTTGTTCTCATCACGAGGGCTGTTTGAATTCCCGTGGGCGTGGACTATGGTTGAGACAACCTAACATCTATTATAAGTCACAGCCCTTTTTATATCCCTTTCACAGTTTAGCATTTGCATCTTGGAATTTTCTCTTGCTTTGTGCAATGGTCTAAATCACGAAACTAAGCGTGACTGAATTTCAGCAGGACGTTTTTAGTGGGGTGTGTAAACATCAATACTTACCTTGGTTTTCACCCTATCATTAGTCTGTCACTAGAGGGCACTGTTGTGACACTATCCAATGACTGCGGGGGCGTCTCCAAGCTTTTCCCCTCTGCTTCAGCCGGAGAGAGCACAAAGTATTACAGATATTTGAAAATTAATTTGTGTTCAGGAAATTTCCCCATAGGAGTATCAGCAGGAGGCAGAGCCCAACTGAAATACTTTCCATCCCCGCGTCCCCTCATGACGTTGTCACTAGGCCAACCAGGTGTTCTCCCCTGGAGTCTTGATGTGGAAAAACTCCTTTAGGGTCGGGGGAGGCGGCGGCAGCAGTCCCAGGGAGAAGGGATGTCAGTCTTTGGCTTTGGAGCCCTTACCCCACATTGGTCCAGGGGCCTGCTTTTGGTTGTGATTCATCCTCCTTTTGTTCTTTTGCATTTTCTGAGCCAGTTCTCCAGCCTTCTGATAAATCCGTTCTCAGCTTGCATCGGCTACAATCAGTTCTGTTCTTGCACCAAATAACTGAGATTGATGCAAACACTGATCGGGGTTCGGGCCAAGTACAAAATTGGGGCACATTGTTAGGGAATTGCATTTTCAAAGGGATAAACAAAGATGTTAAAAACCGAAAAACCGGTCGTTTGGGGGTTCAGTGTCTCTTTGAAGTTCCCCTGGCTTTGATTCTTTTCCTTTTGGATTGCTTCTTTCCTCTCCCTTACGGCCTGACAATGAGAAGACCCTCCCCCTCCCCTTTAGCAGGCGAAGAAGGACAGGACGCACAGAGTGGGAGCAGGGTCCCTTCTGAGAAGTAGGTCTGCCTCTAGACTTTTGTCTAGGGAAGACGGAAAGAACCCTATGTGCTACATGTGGTCTGGCCTAGGTCACCAGAACAGGGCCTCAACCTAGAGCCCTTTCATTTACAAGCAAGAGAGACTGAGAACTAATTTAAACAAAAGGGGGAAAGAAGGAAAGCTACAGGGTCATTTAACTGAAAGCCTGCATCAGGTAACCACAGCCCCAGCATCACATTCCACCAGCGGCGCCCCCTAGTGGAGACAGGAAGTCTTTTCTCAGAGTTCCAGAGAAAATTCTCTGATTGGCCTGGTCTGAGTCACATGTCTATTCCTGGACCAATCACTGTGTCCAGATGATGGGGTTCTCTGGTTGGTGACACTGTGTCTGTGTCTGTGTGAGTGCGATTTGGAGGGACACAGGGAGGGAGTCAGACCCACTTGAACAACATGTGGGTCCACACAAGAAAGGGACTTTTTATTAATCAGAAAAAGTGAGAAGAGATGTTGGCTGGCAACGGAAGCAGAGGTCCACTCCTGGCCACAACTGTAGCTGGTAACCAAGGAAGAGCACCTTCTGCATGGTACTTGTGAGGGGGACCCTGGATGCAGCTCCTGGTCTCCTCTTCCTTGCAAAGAGCGTAGTTTTTGACAGCATGAGACCTTCCAGTATCCGGCCTCTATCAACCCATGTTGTTTTCTTTAAAAGCTGTATTAGTTTTCTAGAGTTGTTGTAACAAATACACTGTAAACGTCATGGTGCAAAACAACAGAAGTTATTCCCTCACAGCTCTGGAGGCCAGGTGTCAGAAATCAAGGTGCTGGTGGGGCTACACTCCCTCTGGAGGCCCTGGTGGAGAATCCTTCTCTGCCTCTTCCAGCTTCTCCAGGCGTTCCTTGGCTGCGGTTGCAAAACTCTAATCTCTGACTCCATTTCCAAAGTCACCTTCTTCTCTTCTTATGTCTCTCTCTGTCTCTTGCAGTGACACGTGGTATTGGATTTAGGTCATCAGCCGCCAATAATTCAGGATGATTTCATCTCAAGATCTTTAACTTAATTACATCTGCAGAGTCCCTTTTTCCAAATAAGGTCACATTTACAGGTTCTGGGAGATAGGAAAGGGACATAACTTTTGGGAGGCCATCGTTCAACACACTATAGACCCTTATAATTATATGGTTTATAATTTTCTGGTTTAGTTATTTATTTGTATTGTCTGTTACTCTCCCTTAGCCCACCCTACTCTGTCTCTCTCTCTCTCTCTCTCTCTCTCTCTCTCTCTCTCTCTCTCTCTCGCCCTCGTAGCTTTTCCTTTGCCTTCAGGCATATTTTCCTTTTGAA
>NC_041215.1:125155473-125158470 GCF_002837175.3 Physeter macrocephalus | reverse complement strand
CACACACACACACACACACACACACACACAAATATAACCTCCATCAGAGTTAGGACCTGCCTGTCACCTTTATAACTGTATTTATAAGGCCTAAAACAGTGCCTGAACCAGAGAAGACACTCAGTGAGTGTTTGTTGATTGAATAAAGGAATGAAAGAATTGATTTCCTTGCATTGTGTCCCATTAGCATGTCATCAGTTTATTTAGTGAGCTCCTAACTCACTGCATTAGTGTTGTATGGATCTCGGTCCCCCATTTTATTTTATTTTACTATTATCTTTTTAACATTTTTATTGGAGTATAATTGCTTTACAATGGTGTGTTAGTTTCTGCATTACAACAAAGTGAATCAGTTATACGTATACATATGTCCTCATATGTCTTCCCTCTTGTGTCTCCCTCCCTCCAACCGTCCCTATCCCACCCTTCTAGGTTCGGTCCCCCATTTTAATACATACTCTCTGAGGCCCGTTTTTTATAATTCTGGGCGATTACTTCTGCCCTTTAATTCAGAGCAATGGAATTTATGTGCCAACTCTTGTGCTAGATGCCGCCCTAGGAGTTAATAGTAGATAAAGACACATAGAAATACATATTGCAGAGGTTTAGTTTTATTATAATTGCCTGTCCAGATGTAAATAATTTTAGCTTTTCCCCTTCATCCCAATATTTGTCTCATCTCAAATTACACATTAAGCCAGCAATCATTGGGCCATGTGTGCTCAGAGCCTTTAAGTATTTTTTTGTGGTCTAACTCTCCTTTGTCAAGTCAGTTACCTTCCTCAATTTTTATTTCCTTAACTCAGCCCTGAACAAGTGAGGCATGAAAGGGAGGCTTCAGATGGACACTAAACCGGTTCCAATAGGATGAAAAGTAGGAGGCTAAATCTTGGTTTTGACTGCCTTAAATCTAATTGTTTAAAAAAATCATAATTAACATGCTTTGCCACCCAAGCAGCTGCCTCGTCAGCCTAAAACACCTACTGGGAAGAAGTGTTAATGGAGTAATTTCTATAGAGGTACTTTACAGACACATGATCATTAAGCAATGGCAATGATGCCCCACAGCTTTGAGGGTTTGTGTGTGCCCACAGTGTGTATGTGGAAGGTTTCCAACCAGCCTCTCAATAAGTCTTTCTTGAGCTCCTACCACCAAGCAGCAGAAGACTAGAAACTTAGGAAATATTTGCCTGGTTTGGGAGTCAAGGGATTGAAATTGATTCTTGCAGTTTTCTCATGAGAGAAAAGCTCTCATATTTTTGAAGAAAGTAGTCAGTGTACACTAGAGAAGCAGGCTTCAATTACTTTGCACATTGCCGTTCTAAATGAGCAAGCTTTAGGAGGGCCCTGCAGACACCACAAAAATGTTCCCCAAGTGCAAAAGCATAAAAACATAACCGCCTTGCTGTGGATGTTGCCCTATAAAACTTAACACAGGACTCCTAAGGAAAAAAAGCAGATTGAGAGCCGATTCAGGAGTTACATAATTAGTGAGCAATTGCAGATTAATCCTTTGTCCTTGATTTGTTTGAAAATATTTTCTCCCATTCTGAGGGTTGTCTTTTCGTCTTGTTTATAGTTTCCTTTGCTGTGCAAAAGCTTTTAAGTTTCATTAGGTCCCATTTGTTTATTTTTGTTTTTATTTCCATTACTCTAGGAGGTGGGTCAAAAAAGATCTTGCTGTGATTTATGTCAAAGAGTGTTCTTCCTATGTTTTCCTCTAAGAGTTTTATAGTGTCCGGTCTTACATTTAGGTCTCTAATCCATTTTGAGTTTATTTTTGTGTATGGTGTTAGGGAGTGTTCTAATTTCATTCTTTTACATGTAGCTGTCCAGTTTTCCCAGCACCACTTATTGAAGAGACTGTCTTTTCTCCATTGTATATCCTTGCCTCCTTTGTCAGAGATTAGTTGACCATAGGTGGAGGTGGGTCGATAAGATCTTACTGTGATTTATGTCAAAGAGTGTTCCTCCTATGTTTTCCTCTTAGAGTTTTATAATGTCCGGTCTTACATTTATGTCTTTAATCCATTCTGAGTTTATTTTTGTGTATAGTGTTAGGGAGTGTTCTAATTTCATTCTTTTACAAGTAGCTGTCCATTTTTCCCACCACCACTTATTGAAGAGACTGTCTTTTCTCCATTGTATATCCTTGCCTCCTTTGTCATAATTAGTTGACTATAGGTGTGTGGGTTTATTTCTGGGCTTTCTATCCTGTTCCATTGATCTATATTTCTGTTTTTGTGCCAGTACCATATTGTCTTGATGACTGTAGATTTGTAGTATAGTCTGAAGTCAGGGAGTCTGATTCCTCCAGCTCTGTTTTTTTCCCTCAAAATTGCTTTGGCTATTCAGGGTCTTTTGTGTCTCCATACAAATTTTAAGATATTTTGTCCTAGTTCTGTAAAAAATGCAGTAATTTGATAGGGATTGCATTGAATCTGTAGAGTCTTTGGGTAGTATAGTCATTTTCACAATGCTGATTCTTCCAATCCAAGAACATTACCAGATTCATTGATTACCTCTAGCAGTTTTCTGGTGGCATCTTTCGGATGATCTACGTATAATATCATGTCGTCTGCAAACACTGACAGTTTTACTTCTTCTTTTCCAGTTTGTATTCCTTTTGTTTCTTTGTCTTCTCTGACTGCCGTGGCTAAAACTTCCAAAACTATTTGAATAATAGTGGCGAGAGTGGCATCCTTGTCTTGTTCCTGATCTTAGAGGAAATGCTTTCAGTTTTTTACCATTGAGAAGGATGTTTACTGTGGGTTTGTCATATATGGCCTTTATTATGTTGAGGTAGGTTCCCTCTATGCCCACTTTCTGGAGAGTTTTTATCATAAATGGGTGTTGAATTTTGTCAAAAGTTTTTTCTCCATCTATTGAGATGATCATATGGTTTTTTTTTTTGGTTTTTTTTTTTGTGCGGTACGCAGGCCTCTCACTGTTGTGGCCTCTCCCGTTGCGGAGCACAGGCTCCGGACGCGCAGGCCC
>NC_041215.1:125153765-125155455 GCF_002837175.3 Physeter macrocephalus | reverse complement strand
CATGTGGGATCTTCCCGGACCGGGGCATGAACCTGTGTCTCCTGCATCGGCAGGCGGACTCTCAACCACTGCGCCACCAGGGAAGCCCGAACATATGGTTTTTATTCTTCAATTTGTTAATATGGTGTATCACATTGATTGATTTGCATATATTGAAGAATCCTTGCATCCCTGGGGTAAATCCCACTTGATCATGGTGTATGATCCTTTTAATGTGCTGTTGGAGTCTGTTTGCTAGTATTTTTTTGAGGACTTTTGCATCTATATTCATCAGTGATATTTATCACCTGTAATTTTTTTTTTGGTAGTATCTCGGTCTGGTTTTGGTATCAGGGTGATGGTGGCCTCGTAGAATGAGTTTGGGAGTGTTCCTTCCTCTGCAATTTTTTGGAAGAGTTTGAGAAGGATGGGTGTTAGCTCTTCTCTAAATGTTTGATAGAATTCACCTGTGAAGCCATCCGGTCCTGGACTTCTGTTTGTTGGAAGATTTTTTATCACAGTTTCAATTTCAGTGCTTGTGATAGGTCTGTTCATATTTTCTATTTCTTCCTGGTTCAGTCTTGGAAAGTTATACCTTTCTAAGAATTTGTCCATTTCTTCCAGGTTGTCCATTTTGTTAGCATAGAGTTGCTTCTAGTAGTCTCTTATGTTGCTTTGTATTTCTGTGGTGTCCATTGTAACTTCTCCTTTTCCATTTCTCGTTTTATTGATTTGAGTCCTCTCCCTCTTTTTCTTGATGAGTCTAGCTAAAGGTTTATTAATTTGTTTATCTTCTCAAAGAGACAGTTTTTAGTTTTATTGATCTTTGCTACTGTTTTCTTTGTTTCTATTTCATTTATTTCTGCTCTGATCTGAATGATTTCTTTCCTTCTACTAACTTTGGGTTTTGTTTGTTCTTCTTTCTCTAGTTCCTTTAGGTGTAATGTTAGATTGTTTACTTGAGATTTTTCTTGTTTCTTTGTTTGTTTGTTTTTGTTTGTTTGTTTTTTTTTGGCAGTACGCGGGCCTCTCACTGTTGTGGACTTTCCCGTTGCGGAGCACAGGCTCCAGATGTGCAGGCTCAGCGGCCATTGCTCAGTGGGCCTAGCCGCTCCGCGGCATGTGGGATCTTCCCAGACCGGGGCACGAACCTGTGTCCCCTGCATCGGCAGGCAGACTCTCAACCACTTGCGCCACCAGGGAAGCCCAGATTTTTCTTGTTTCTTGAGGTAGGCTTGTATAACTATAAACTTCCCTCTTAGAACTGCTTTTGCTGCATCCCATAGGTTTTGGATCATCGTGTTTTTATTGTCATTTGTCTCTAGTTATTTTTTTATTTCCTCTTTGATTTCTTCAGTGATCTCTTGGTTATTTAGTAACATATTGTTTAGCCTCCATGTGTTTCTGTTTTTTACGTTTCTTTTCCTGTAATTCATTTCTGATCTCATAGCATTGTGGTCTGAAAATATGCTTGATATGATTTCAATTTTCTTAAATTTACCAAGGCTTGATTTGTGACCCAAGATGTGATCTATCTTGGAGAATGTTCCGTGCGCACTTGAGAAGAAAGTGTAATCTGCTGTTTTTGGATGGAATGTCCTATAAATATCAATTAAATCTATCTGGTCTATTGTGTCATTTAAAGCTTCTGTTTCCTTATTTATTTTCATTTTGGATGATCTGTCCATTGGTGTAAGTGAGGTGTTAAAGT
>NC_041215.1:125147548-125153462 GCF_002837175.3 Physeter macrocephalus | reverse complement strand
ATTTCCCCTTTTATGGCTGTTAGCATTTGCCTTATGTATTGAGGTGCTCCTATGTTGGGTGCATAAATGTTTAGAATTGTTATGTCTTCTTCTTGGATTGATCCCTTCTTCATTATGTAGTGTCCTTCTTTGTCTCTTGTAATAGTCTTTATTTTAAAGTCTATTTTGTCTGATATGGGTACTGCTACTCCAGCTTTCTTTTGATTTCCATTTGCATTGTATATCTTTTTCCATCCCCTTATTTTCAGTCTGTATGTGTCCCTAGGTCTGAAGTGGGTCTCTTGTAGACAGAATATTTATGGGTCTTGTTTTTGTATCCATTCAGCCAGTCTGTGTCTTTTGGTTGGAGCATTTAATCCATTCACATTTAAGGTAATTATCCATATGTATGTTCCTATTACCATTTTCTTAATTGTTGTGGGTTTGTTTTTGTAATTCCTTTTCTTTTCTTGTGTTTACCAGTTAGAGAAGTTCCTTTAGCACTTGTTGTAGAGTTGGTTTAGTGGTGCTGAATTCTCTTAGCTTTTGCTTTTCTGTAAAGCTTTTGATTTCTATGTCAAATCTGGATTAGATCCTTGCTGGGTAGAGTAATCTTGGTTGTAGTTTCTTCTCTTTCATCCCTTTAAATATGTTGTGCCACTCTCTTCTGGCTTGTAGAGTTTCTGCTGAGAAATCAGCTGTTAACCTTATGGGAGTTCCCTTGTATGTTATTTGTTGTTTTTCCCTTGTTGCTTTTAGTAATTTTTTTTGTCTTTGATTTTTGTCAATTTGTTTACTATGTGTCTCGCTGTGTTTCTCCTTGGGTTTATCCTGCTTGGGACTCTCTTCACTTACTGGACTTGGGTGGCTATTTCCTCTCCCATGTTAGGGAATTTTCAACTATAATCTCTTCAAATATTTTCTCGGGTCCTTTCTATCTCTCTTCTCCTTCTGGCACCCCTATAATGTGAATGTTGTTGCGTTTAATGTTGTCCCAGAGGTCTCTTAGGCTGTCTTCATTTCTTTTCAGTCTTTTTTCTTCATTCTGTTCTGCAGCAGTGAATGCCACCATTCTGTCTTCCAGGTCATTTATCCGTTCTTCTGCCTCAGGTATTCTGCTATTGATTCCTTCTAGTGTATTTTTCATTTCAGTTATTGTATTGTTCATCTCTGTTTGTTTGTTCTTTAATTCTTATAGGTATTTGTTCTTTAATTCTTCTAGGTCTTTGTTAAACATTTCTTGCATCTTCTTGATCTTTGCCTCCATTCTTTTTCCGAGGTCCTGGATCATCTTCACTATCATTATTCTGAATTCTTTTTCTGCAAGGTTGCCTATCTCCACTTCATTTAGTTGTTTTTCTGGGTTTTTTCTTGTTCCTTCATCTGATACATAGTCCTCTGCCTTTTCATTTTGTCTTTCTCTCTGTGAATGTGGTTTTCGTTCCATAAGCTGCAGGATTGTAGTTCTTCTTTCTTCTGCTGTCTGCCATCTGGTGGATGAGGCTATCTAAGAGGCTTGTGCAAGCTTCCTGATGGGAGGGACTGGTGGTGGTTAGAGCTGGGTGTTGCTCTGGTGGGCAGACCTCAGTAAAACTTTAATCTGCTTGTCTGCTAATGGGTGAGGCTGAGTTCCCTCCGTTTTGGTTGCTTGGCCTGAGGTGACCCAACACTGGAGCCTAGAGGCTCTTTGGTGGGGCTATTGGTGGACTCTGGGAGGGGTTATGCCAAGGAGTACTTTCCAAAACTTCTGCTGCCAGTGTCCTTGTCCCCGTGGTGAGCCACAGGCAACCCCCACCTCTGCAGGCCTTCCAACACTTGCAGGTAGATCTGGTTCAGTCTCCTATGGGGTCACTGCTCCTTTCCCCTGGGTCTTGATGTGCACACTACTTTGTGTGTGCCCTCCAAGTGTGAACTCTCTGTTTCCCCCAGTCCTATCGAAGTCCTGCAATCAAATCCCACTAGCCTTCAAAGTCTGATTCTCTGGGAATTCCTCCTCCCGTTGCCGGACCCCCAGGTTGGGAAGCCTGACGTGGGGCTCAGACCCTTCACTCCAGTGGGAGGACTTCTGTGGTATAAGTGTTCTCCAGTCTGTGAATCACCCACCCCGCAGTTATGGGATTTGATTTTACTGTGATTGTGCCCCTCCTACCATCTCACTGTGGCTTCTCCTTTGTCTTTGGATGTGGGGTATCTTTTTTGGTGAGTTCCAGTGTCTCCCTGTCGATGATTGTTCAGCAGTTAGCTGTGATTCCAGTGCTCTTGCAAGAAGGAGTCAATCGCCTCCTTAAATGGTTACTCAGTGGTTTCTCCCGCACTGATGGGGGCCAGAGTCTGCTTTCCGTCTCACCCATGAAAGTCTTCATGAGGCTGAGTAACTTGGTGTGAAATTTGAATTTGGGACTATTTTGCAGTTTGCATATGAAAATGAGGTATTCCAATGAGGCAATTAAAGTCTGCTTCAGAAGGAACTTTTTTCTTCTGTTGTGAGCGTAATTTTGGAAAGAGGTGAAAGTATAGCTGGGCACTCTTTATTAAGTCTGAAAAGTGCCACCCCTGTCACCTCTTGAATTCAATATGTTGACACCATTCAGTTATAGTACAGGCTGACATTTTTCTGTCCTATATTGTACTGAAATGAAGATGATCAATTTCTGTGCCTTTGTTAGGTTTTGTAAGTTCACTTCTGCAGAGAGGCTACAGAGCTGGATGAAAATGGACAGGTACATAATGAAATAAACCAATATCCTCATGGCTGTCACTTGTGGTGGACCAGTTCCCTCGCTCCAAGAGGAGTGAGGAGGAGGGTCCCCGGGAAAAGGCAACCTCTTATCAAGAAAAAGGTGCCAGAATCTCAGATGTTTTTACGGAAGGCAAAGGCTTTGCTTCCTTGAGTCGATAGCTCTGTAGTTTCTGCTCAGTTATCCCTGGGTCACAGTGACAAAAAGATCCAGCAAGGTCAACTTCCACAAGATGAGTGAGTGATTCGGAGAGCTGGGAGTGACTGGGGGTTCCATTCTGTCCCAAGAGATAGACTGAAGGAAGAAAACAAGGCTGTGTCCCTGGTCGGTGATTTTATTGTGCAGACAAGGGACAGCTGGGGTAGAAAGAAGGAGTGCGTCTACTGGGATGGAAGCTGATCACAGGAGCACAAGTAGGGCCAAGAATCAGGCCAAGATCTTGCTCTCAGTTGCCAATGACCATGGGAGCAGGATCTTTAGTTTAATGTGACAAGAGCTGAACCAAATTCCCTGATGCTCTCAGATGAGTTGCCTGGGGGAGAAGTGAAGGACACTGAGTATCTCAGACATGGTGCCTGAGCCAACATGGGCTCAGAGCCAGAGCTTACTGGCTTTGGGCCTGGAACGAAGGTGAGGCCCTGGAGACAAGAGAAAGTGATGCTGAGGTGTGTGTGCTTGTGAGTGTGTGCGTGTGTGAGTGTGTGTGTCTGTCTGTCTCTCTGCCAAGTGGCTGCACAGGTCTTTAGTAGGAAAATAATCATCACTCAAACATAATGAACACTCAATGTATCCAAGGCACTGTTCTAAGACTTTTTTCTTGTACAGTTCAATTTCTAAGATTTTTACATATATTAACTCATTTAATCCTCACAACAACTCTACAAAGGAGGTACAATTATTACCCTCATTTAACAAAAGAGGAAACTGAGGCAGAGTATAAGTAACTTGCACAACAACTAGAAAGAGCCCAGGCTGTCTGATCTGGAATTCCTGACTCTTCATTACCTTACTATTTGTGACTATATGACTGAATGATGGTCCCCCAAGATATACAGTTCCTGAGCCCTGGAATCTGTGAATGTTACTTGATGTGATGAAAGGGACTTTGCAGATGTGATTAAGTTAAGAATGTTGAGATGAGGAGATTATTCTGGGTTTTCCCATGGGGTCTAAATGTAACCACAAGTGTTCTTATAAGAGGGAGTCTTGACTACAGAAGAGGCAGAGGTGATGTGATGTGAGGAAGGAGTCATGAGCAGGTAGCTTCTAGAACGTGGAAAAGGCAAGGAAGCAGACTCTTCCCTAGAGCCTCCAGAAGAGCCAGCATTGCCAACATCTTGGTTTTCGTCCTGTCAAAGCTATTTCGAACTTCTGGCCTCCAGAATTTTATCACATTAATAAATTCATGTTGATTTAAATCACTGAGTTCATGGTAATTTATTATAGCAGCCACAGGGAACGAGTGCACCATGATTCTCAACTCTTTTCATGGAAAAACGTAGAGGTGATGTATGTCCTCAAGGCATATGCTCACATTTTGACACCCTCAACTCCCACTAAATTAAATAGTGTATGTGTACGTACGTGTGTGTGTGCATGTATGTGTTTGGTGAGGGCAAGACATAATGAGCACATGTCTTAAGTATGAGATTCAGTCGTATAAAAGTAATATAAATTCATTTTTAAGAAAACTCTAATATTATTTTTCACTATTAACACTATTTTAAAACTTACTACTTTGACTCCACAAAGAATATTAACAAGTAGGTGGTATTGATGAATAAACCTGGGCAAACCTTACTCGATTGCCTGTAATGATACACATTGTTATTTGCCTCATTCATTTGATTTGGTGATTAACTTCCACTGATGCCCACAGAAATGTTCACAGCAATTTACTACACTCCAAAAATGTAGATGGGGATGCCCTAGTCATGCTTCTTCATCTCCCCTTGTCCTTTCCTTAATAAAAATGTATCCGTGGTTAGAAGGATAAGGAAAGGGAAGGAAAAACAAAAATGACAACTCAACACACAAATCCGAGCCCACTATTAGGGGTTAAGATCTGGGGATGTTTTCATTCTGCCAGTGTAAGCTTCATCTTTTTGCTCTTGTTCAGAAAGTTGATCAGGATGCAAGTGACAGGAAGTGAGGTTCTGATTGGAATAACCTGGAATCTCGCATAATTAAAACTGCAAAGCATTCAAAAACTTTGGTCCTGTATTATTAATTGCAAAACACTACCCTTTTTGTCAGACAGTCCTGGACGTCGGCACCCAGTGCTGAGATAGGCAAGGAATGTACATTTCTCTTTCACGGGTGTGAGCAGGGCTTATCATATGGTACACTGGTTGTATGTGCACACGCCAGGGCTGCCTTCACCACTTGAACACACATGAACCCCTGTTTGCTAGGACAATTTCCCAGGGGTGGCACTGAGAGTTGTCTCTTTCTGATTTACAGAAGGCACCATATGGGCTAACAGGGAGCGCGAGAGCACTTGCGTTGGCACAGCAGGAAGAGGGTCAGTGGATGGAAAGCCACGTCCTTTCTGGGCTATTTTGACCTCAAAAAGAAGGAGACAGCAACTGGAAAAAGGCAGGCAAGACACCTGCCATTGGGAGTGATCCTTATGAAGAAATCTGAGTGAGGCTATCCAGAAACCGCATATTAATAATCTCTATAGGACTCTTATGTAAGATGTGAGATGACGCCCCTACATCACAGGAAGATGCCAATGCTTAGTTAATATTCATGTTAAGGAGATCCTTATGTGTGTGTCATACTTTATTCATCATAAAAATCACCCTTTTTTTTTTTTTAACATCTTTATTGGAGTATAACTGTTTTACAATAGTGTGTTAGTTTCTCCTTTACAACAAAGTGAATCAGTTATACATATACATATGTTCCCATATCCCTTCCCTCTTGCGTCTCCCTCCCTCCCACCCCACTCGGTGGTCACAAAGCACAGAGGTGATCCCCCTGTGCTATGCGGCAGCTTCCCACTAGCTATCTAATTTACATTTGGTAGTGCATATATGTCCCTGCCACTCTCTCACTTCGTCACAGCTTACCCTTCCCCCTCCCCATGTCCTCAAGTCCATGCTCTAGTAGGTCTGTGTTTTATTCCCGTCCTACCACTAATCTCTTCATAACATTTTTTTTCTTAGATTCCATATATATGTGTTAGCATA
>NC_041215.1:125144980-125146996 GCF_002837175.3 Physeter macrocephalus | reverse complement strand
CATTCTGAGGGTTGCCTTTTGGTCTTGTTTATGGTATCTTTTGCTGTGCAAAAGCTTTTAAGTTTCATTAGGTCCCATTTGTTTATTTTTGTTTTTATTTCCATTTCTCTAGGAGGTGGGTCAAAAAGGATCTTGCTGTGATTTATGTCAGAGAGTGTTCTGCTTACGTTTTCCTCTAAGAGTTTGATAGTGTCTGGCCTTACATTTAGGTCTTTAATCCATTTTGAGTTTATTTTTGTGTATGGTGTTAAGGAGTGTTCTAATTTCATACCTTTACATGTAGCTGTCCAGTTTTCCCTGGACAGCTACATGTAATGAAAAAATCATTTTTTAATGAAAAAAATGATAATCCACAGAGGCAGTCAAATTGTATAATAGAAGCATTTAAAGAAATCTCTAAATACTTTTTGCTTATTTTCAATTCGAGGTAAACTTTATGCCAAGTGAACCTACTAGGTTGTCACTAGGCCAGGCTAGTTGGACGCCAAATACAAGTTGCCCACGTATATATTATAACTGAGTTTACAAGTATAAACAAGTTCTGACACTTCATTTCTGTCTTTGAAGTAATTGTGGGCAGTAAAGGTTCGTAATGTGTGTTACAGGAACATAACATCTTGTCAGGTGGCAGTGGTTTACTTGAATGAATCAAGAAAGTGCTAGGTTTTTTAAACAGTGAATTTTAAGTGTTTATCAATTTCCACATTGCATTGAAAAGGCTTAGTTGTGTAGAATAAAGACATGTAGAATATTTGAGAGAAAATGAAAATCTTGAAGTCCATTAATAATGGAAATCTCTTCCTAGGATGAATCATTCTTTTTCCTGCCCTCTCATGATTTCCTCGTGTCTCTGGAATTGCAGTGATCACAGTTTGTTCTGTCATCCCTGTTATTTATGTTACACATGTATCTGACTCCTCTAAGAGGTGATAAGATCAGGAAAACTACAGATTGTTTTAAATTATTGTATACCCAGATCACATAGTAGGGTGTTTAGCTCACAGTAGATGTTAGATAGTAATTCTATGCATTACATTGGCAATCATGTCTATGGGTAGAGTTTAATTCTAATAACATTGACAATATCAATATCTCAAGACTATCTTGAATCTACATTTGTACGTTTTCTTAGTGTCCATGCATGGGCAGACCAGTACTTCAGAAGATGACTGCCATGAACAGATAGTTTATTACTCTCACTTCCCAAGAGGAGGGGCAGCACACCACGCCGTGCGGGGCCACATGGCACCAGGGTTGATCAGACCAGAGACGGAGAGAGAAAATGTGGGCAAGAACCTTTATTGTGGTTTCCATGGAAGGAACAGGTGAGGCAAAGTGATCAGTTTTAGGATTGGCTAGTTTGAATAATTTCAGCAGACTCTGGGTGTAGGGGCTGTGTCTAGTTGTCTGGTACCTGGCCCTGGGGTGAGTAGGACTGGGCCTAGTGGTGCAGTGTGCGAGCTCCGTGAGGGAAAGATAAAGGAGGTGATTGGATTGTGGACTCTGGACTGGTTGGATTGTCAGTGAAAGGCATATTCTCACGTGAGTCTTTAACTATCCCTAGGAATTGGCTAGTCCTAAGGGGGGCAGTATCTCCAGGGTCAGCAAAGCCCCAGATGTCAAAGCATCAGAAGAAAAAGACACACTTAATCCAAATGAAGAAACTATTTCCAGACGTACAGAGCAGTGAGAATATGATGGTGACTGTTCACCAAGCACTTGTTTTGTGCTTGGCCTTGTCCCATGTACTTTGCATGTGTGAAGGCCGAACCTTCTGATTTGGTGGTGTTTTAGCTAGCTTAGGTAACTTGCCCAAGGGCATTCTGCTGGTAAATGTCTAAATTAGGACGACCATCCTAGACAGTCTGGCTCCTGAGAACCACAAATGGGCCCAGTACTTTTTTTTTTTTTTTTTTTTGTGCGGTACGCGGGCCTCTCACTGCTGTGGCCTCTCCCGTTGCGGAGCACAGGCTCCGGACGCGCAGGCTCAGCGGCCATGGCTCACGGGCCCAGCCG
>NC_041215.1:125133732-125144802 GCF_002837175.3 Physeter macrocephalus | reverse complement strand
CCGTGTCCCCCGCATCGGCAGGCGGACTCTCAACCACTGCGCCACCAGGGAAGCCCCAAGGGCCCCAGTACTTTTTGATGGAGGTGGCATGGAGCAGTTAAAAGAACACAGCAGTGGCAGAGAATGAACTTGGCGAGAAAGTGGCTGCGAAAGGTTCGATCTATTCTCAGTGGGGAGAAGAATGATTGTGTTTTGAATGAATGAAAGATACCTACACACAATATCTCATCAAGCTCAAAGAAATATATACTCTTTATGATACTCTGTTCTGGCATTTGTTCAAATGGACTCGAGTTAATTGTCTTACATTAGAATGCACTTCTTAAAGAAAAGATGGTATTAAGGCTTGGCTTCGGTAAGTGGGTGGGTTTCCAGTGGGTGGGCTATGCCGGTATCTCCATCCCAGCGAGCAAGCTGGGAGCAGCCAGAGCCAGTCCAGGGACAAAGCATGGCCAATGGGAAGGGAGATGGGTACAGAGCTACCATCCACAGGGAGTAGGGCTAGAAGTCCCAAACCCTGTCTCAAAGTGTCACAGTCACTTGCCAGTCAGGGAGGACAACACTTCTGAAGGGTCAGGGTGGGGTCTGTATGGAGGGAGGTCAGGTTCAAGCCAGGCCGTCTGCAAGAACAGGAGAAAATAAAGCTGGTTTTAAAGAACCCCGGCTATTTGTGGTAATTTATCACAAGGAGCCAATTTTAGACGATTCTCATTTGGGAAGCTTCCAAGACCACGCCTTACTAGAGCTCTCCAAGCCAGTGCAACCCTAAATGATGCCGAGGACCCACTCAAGTTTCCATCTTGTTCCTGAAGCCTATACTATGTGTGGAAGTGATCCTGGAAGGACTATATCAAAACCGAGGATCTGTGTGTGGGCTTCCCTCAGACTAGCATTCAGCAAATATTCATACAATTCAATTCCGTTGAAAAAATCTTGACCTGAATGGGGAAAATGTGTCACACATCTGCAATATACATTCTCATCGTTTTTTGTTTTTTAAAATTTTTATTGGAGTGTAGTTGATTTACAATGTTGTGTTAGTTTCAGGTGTACAGCAAAGTGATTCAGTTATACATATACATATATCCACTCTTTTTTAGATCCTTTTCCCAAGTAGGTCATTACAGAATACTGAGTAGAGTTCCCTGTGCTATACAGTAGGTCCTTATTAGTTATCTATTTTATATATAGTAGTGCATATATGTCAATCCCAATCTCCCAGTTTATCCCTCCCCCTCTCCCCCCGACTAACCATAAGTTTGTTCTCTACATCTGTGACTCATTTACAAAACAGAAATAGAGTCACAGATGTACATCCTCACCGATTTAATGAGTATTCACAAATTCTCAGAGCATCGGTTATCTATATTACGTGAGTAGGGTACTATTGCCACCTTGTGATCAGAGATAGAAGTGTTTTCATTCTGGGAGTTGATTCTGTAATACTTCATTTCAATATGAATTAGCTACCTTCATCTACTTTTGATCAATTCTTTCTTTTTCTGTTGCTTTACATATATGTACAAGAATTTATACTAATATCAAAACAAAACAAAACTCTGCATTAACCCAAAGTGGGCAAAAAACCACCCCAAACCATTAGAAGTAAGGAAGGGGCCAGTGTCACTAAGTGTCTCTAACCCACACCTATTTTTCTCAGATGAGCTGAATTTAGTAGCTTTGAGGCCAAATACTGAAAATAGCAGGACACATGTTAGATTAAATCCTAGGCACTCTAAAGGGTTTTAGACATCCCTTCAGGGTAAATATTAAAAAGCTCTCTGAGTTTAATTGTCAAAGATGATTGGAGCTGCCTCTGAGTTTGATTTCGCACACTTGGTCAGGGTGGTAAGAGGATTATTACAAAATCAGGTTAAATATTTTGTAAACCATATGTATATATATATATATTAGCCGCACTTCACGGCTTGCAGGATCTTAGTTCTCCAACCAGGGATTGAACCCAGGCCATGGCAGTGAAAGCTCTGAGTCCTAACCACTGAAAGGCCAGGGAATTCCCCTGTAAACCTTATTTAGAGAGAACATTCCCAACCACTGAAAATTAAAATAAATAAAATATTAGTGGCAGGAAAAACTTTACATTGATTCTAAACTAACATAAACCTTTTTTTGTGCTTCAGAAAATAGCACCCCTACCCCTGGCATGAGAAGATCATGGATTTTAAATGTCATCCGCCTCTTATGCAATTTTCACCCGTTCCTTTCTCATCAGGAGCCTCTGCAATTTGTTCGCTTCTTGAAGGCCATCTGTGGGTGGCTATGACACTATTTTCATGAGAAGTTGTTCTTATAATATTTCTTCCTGGCATCTTATTATTTCTAATTGGACATTATTCTCTTACTCCTTCCTCTCAGTGGCCATTCCTTTATTTTTCCTTTTGTCTTTATTTTTTTAACTTCTAAAAAATTGAAGTATAGTTAATTTACAATGTTGTGTTAGTTTCAGGTGTACAGCAAGGTACAGATTCTTTTCCATTATAGGTTATCTACATATAAGATATTGAATATAGTTCCCTGTGCTATACAGTAGGACCTTGTTTGTTATCTATTTTATATATAGTACTGTGTATCTGTTAATCCCAAACTCCTAATTTATCTCCCCCTCCATCCCCTTTGGTAGCCATAAGTTTGTTTTCTATGTCTGTGAGTCTATTTCTGTTTTATAAAAAAGTTCATTTAAATCACTTTTTTTTTAGATTCCACATATAAGTGATATCATATGATATTTGTCTTTGTCTGACTTACTTCACTTAGTATGATAATCTCTAGGTCCATCCATGTTGCTGCAAATGTCATTATTTCACTCTTTTTTATGTCTGAGTAATATTCCATTATACATATATATGCCACATCTTCTTTATCTGTTCACCTGTCAGTGGACACTTAGGTTGCTTCCATGTCTTGGCTATTGTAAATAGTGCCGCAATGAACATTGGGGCAGTGCTCATAACTTTTAATGTTGTTATCTAATACTGAACAGGAAAGTTCTTTGCTGAGCATGGAAGGAGTATGTGTTTGTAGAGGGCAAATACAGGTCTTATTGTTTTTATTGGTTAAAAATAAGAATCTAGGCCTTATTCAGATATTCTCAGCAATAACTCAGATAAAGAACAAATCAGGATCCTAGAATACATAAGCTACCTGCTGTTTAAAAGGAGGAGTTGCCTGATCAAATAAGGATCTCTGAACTGTTAGTTTGAAACACATCCTGAACAATGAGATCATTTCTAATCTTCCAGGAAAAACACTAGAGGACTCAGGCAAGAGATGACTAATGTTAAAGCTACTCCCTGTTTTAATATGGCTCGTTGGAACCTGTGTGGAACTAAGACTGGGAAGATGAGAATCCTTTAGCTGCTCTGGGGTAATACTCAGATAACAGATTCATTAGGGTTTCCTGAGGACATGACATCCATGGTCCTTGTTTATCCTGCATACCCTTCCATCAGAGCGAGGTTGATTTCTTGGGTGTAATTATTGATTTCTGGGTCAGTGCCAAGACAGCGTGTCTGAGGCCCTTCCTAAACTCATACCCTCTTATTCCTTATAACTACAGTATTCCTTTTAGCTTTCAGCTCTGAAAAATGCTAGCAACTGAGCGCTCAAGGGGGCAGGATTCTTGTACCAATAAAAGCCTCCATTACCACTTGAAACTTTGACCTTTCTCACTGACTATTCAATCTTTCTGAAGGCCTGAACTGGGCTCCTGCCTGGTTAGGAGGTGCTGAGTGGACAAGTCTCTCCAGGACTGTCCAAGGAGGCTCTGGATGCCCTAAGAATCAGGCATCACCACTCCCACTTCATACTCGGCACAGGTACACGCATTGCTTTTACAACATTTCATGTAGTTCTTATTCTCCCAACTAAATTGGAAACTCTTTCGGTGGCGGGGAACCTATCAACAGCCTTTAGCTCTCAAGGAAGCCCTGGAAATTTTGTAGGAACTCAGTAGTGTTTGTGGTTGATAATCAGATAGATAATGAAGAATGAGGAGGAGGAGGAACAGGAGGAGAAGTTGGCAAGGGACAGATATCAGTAGAACCAGGGACATCTGAAGGATGACCTGAAGACTCAAGGTTCAGAGCCCTGGATTCAAGCAGGATGGTGACACTTAGTGCAATCCTGGGCTCATGGTGCTTTCACTGGCATCTTGTCATTTTCTGTTTGGAGTTTAGAAATATCTAGCAGGAGACAACAGAGGGGCAGGGTTGTTCATAGGCCCAGGAAAAAAAGTCAAGGAAACTGCTCAGTAGAAGGCAATGGAGGCACTTTTCTCCTTTTGCTCTCACCCTGGCACCTACCCTCAAGGGCTCCTGCAGCCCTAGGAGCCACAGACCAGGGGTCTCCTCCCTAGCAGAAAAAGTGAGAGGCCACTATTAGGCAGCTTTGGCTCTTGCTGGTGGGAAAGTTCTAGATGTCACCCTCTCCCACATTTAGACCCTTTTTACTAGAATGTCCCCTAAATCACAGGGTGGTGGTTAGAGGCATCTTAAACTGTTGACATCAAGAAGGTCCAGGGGCCAAGGACAAAGTGCCAATGCCTGGGGAACCTGTATCGGGGCAGTAGATAGAGCAACGGGGCCAACGCTGTTCCAAGGGGGACAATGAGGGCCGAGCTCCTGGGTGGCTGCTACACTCGTTGCTGCTTCTCTTCTGTTCCTCTGCCCAGAGCTTCCTCCCCAGACAGATAGGTCTCCTCCACCATCAACTGCGAAGGATGAAAAGGACCAGTGGTTCCAGCAAAAGTTTGACCATTTAAGCGATGGTAACGGGTAAGTCTTGCAACAGGTAAAAATCCATAAGCAGGGCAGGTGGTGACCAGTGAAGGGTGGCGTAAGCCTGAGGCCTTGCGGAGGGTTCCACGGAGATTGGGGAGGAATAGGAGCACAGATGGGGAGGGGAACCAAAGTTTTCTACCTGCCTCCTCCAGGCCAGGTTCTGAGCTAGGCATTTTGCATCCTATCTCACTGTTATGCTTTTACTTTTAATTAAGAAATATTTCAAATATGCAAAAGAGTACAGAAAATAACATCGTGGATACCCCTGTAGCTGCATCTAACAGATGTCAACACTTTGTGGCATTTCTCCCCATCTCTTCTTTTTTTGTTGTTTTTCCTAATGACTTTTTAAAAATTTATTTATTTATCTATTTATTTATTTAAACATCTTTATCGGCGTATAATTGCTTTACAATGGTGCGTTAGTTTCTGCCTTATAACAAAGTGAATCAGTTATATATATACTTATGTTCCCATATATATCTCTTCCCTCCCCATCTCTTCTGAGGTCTTTTTCAGCACCGTTGCTTGGGGCATGTGGTGGAAGACCAGCTAGTACAATTTTAAAAGCAAACAAGAAAGCAAGCAAAAGCCGAAACAAATAATTGTCTTCCAAGAAGGCCAGTTGTAATGTGGTTCTTGTCTTTGATATCTATTTGTATATCCTGTTAATGTCTTATTTTCTTTTATCATTATTTTTTGGAATTTGAGATTTTTATTTATTTTAAAAATTTTTATTGGAGTATAGTTGATTTACAATGTTGTGTTACTTTCTGCTGCACAGCAAAGTGAATCAGTTATCCATATACATATATCCACTCTTTTTTAGATTCATTTCCCATATAGGTCATTACAGAGTATTCAGTACAGTTCCCTGTGCTCTACAGAATGTCTTATTTTCAAAAATATTTTAATGCTTTTTTTACTACAGGAAATTTTACTAATAATTCCCCCTCCTTACCTAACTGTTTCTATATCCCTGTGCTTTCATGCGTTTTTCTCCTTTTCATGTAGTTGCAATCATAGTTTCTATGTAATTTGGAGCTCTATTTCTCCTCTGTCATGGCCACAGAATATTCCTTCATAAACTTACTCTATTGTTAGCATCCATGGAAAATGGCTTTGTTTGCCAGCCATTCTGTTGAGTTTGTGTGCCCACATTTCCTTTAGGGGAAATATTATGTTATTTCTCTTGGCTTTGCTTTTACCTCTTTCAATTCCAAATTATGATCATGAAGATTTTTTAGATGCATAGAATTGAGTTGATCATACTAATTTCATGGCATATAATCACCATCATTCTACGCTGCAGCCTCTCTTTTACAATTTTATTTTATTTTCCTCTCTCCTCACTCCTGGTTCCTAATATTATTCCCCTCCTGTGTCTGGTATATTTACCATATACCTTTCCAAATGATTTTGTAAGCTTCTTTACATGTATGTTCATGAGAAGTATAGGTATTGCTTTCTGTTTTAGAAAATGTACTTAAATGTTGTCATGCCCTAAGTTAATTCTGTTCCTTACTTTCTTTTTTCAATCAACATGAGGTTTTGAGATCTGTCCTTGGTGTTATATGCACAGCTAGCTCCTTCCTTCCTTCTGTTCAGCAATCTCTATGCGTGGTGCACATTTTACTTATCTGTTCCCATTTTTATGGACAACTTCATGGTCTCTAACTCCTAGAATCCCCAATGCATCTATGAGAAAATTTTTCTGGGAAGTAGACTCAGGAGTAGAAAAGCTGTGTCTGAAGGTACAGGTTTCTCAGTTTCACAAAATCCTGCCAGATTGCTCTCCAAATGAACACACAAGCTATGGTCCCACCAGCAATGCATAAGGATTCTTGTTTTTCCACATCCCTACCAACAAATGATTTTATTGAAATTCTGAATTTTTGACTATCTGATGGGTAAAAATAGCATCTCAGGGTTGTTTTATTTTTTTCCTGTGTGTTTTTTTTTTTGAAGTATAGTTGATGTACAATATTATATAAGTTACACGCGTACAAGAGAGTGATTCACAATTTTTAAAGGTTATACTTCATTTATAGTTATTATAAAATATTAGCTGTATTCCCTGTGTTGTACAATGTATCACTGTAGCTCATTTTATACCTAATAATTTGTACCTCTTAATCCCCTACCCCTGTATGGCCCCTCCCCTCTTCGCTCTCCCCATTGGTAACTACTAGTATGTTCTCTGTATCTGTGAGTTCTCAGTGTTTTTTTTTTTGGTACACGGGCCTCTCATTGTTGTGACCTCTCCCGCTGCGGAGCACAGGCTCCAGACGCGCAGGCTCAGTGGTCTATGGCTCACGGGCCTAGCCGCTCCGCGGCGTGTGGGATTTTTCCGGACCGGGACACGAACCCGTGTCCCCTGCATCGGCAGGCGGATTCTCAACCACTGCGCCACCAGGGAAGCCCAGCGCTCAGTGTTGTTTTAATTTGCACTACTCTGTTGCTAGTGAGGGGTCAGTTTTCTTTTGTGAATTGCATATTACTATTCTCTATCCACTTTCCTATTGGGTGTGTTGTCTTTTTTCCCCCTCTCATTTGTAGGAGTCCCATCAATATACTAAAAGTGCTATACCTTAACCTGATTCTTTTCTAGTCACATTAAAAATGGACTAAAAACAATTTATCTGTGTCTAAATAAGCTAACACAGAAAGTTAAATATTTGTAACCCTAACATGAGCTGTCAATTTCAAAGCTGGGAGAGAAGATGAAAAGGTCACAAGATGGGAGAAGCTCTGAGCTGCAAACGCCAGAGACAGTATGCTTTTATTTGCAAGCAAGAGAAGCTCAACTCAAATTAATTTAAGCATAAAGGAGGACTGTATTGGCTCCAGAAGTTCAGGGAGGTCAGGCTTCAGGCAGGGAGAGACACAGAGAAAGAGGTTATCTTTTCATCTCTTGCTTCTGGCTTTGCCTTGCTGTGGGACAGGCTTCCTCTTGACAGTAACAGAGACCACTCCTGGGCTCTCCAAGCTAATGGAGGCTTGTGATCTCCATGTCAAAGGGAGTGTTTTGGCATCACTGAGGGTGGCATCTGTACTCAAGATTACTCAGAGTCTAATCAGCATACACAAAATTATTATTTGACTGTAGTAAGTCAAAATTTGACTTTGCTAAACTTTGTAACTTTAATAAGTTATCAAGTCCTTTCTACTAGTCTTTAGTAAGTGACAAATTTAGAAACCTAATTCTTCTTTGTACTTTAAAAATTAAATTACAGATCTTACCTATTTATAAACCTAGCAAATGTTAACAGTCACTTTTAAGGGTGCTTTTGTAATCTAATAAAATTCTCTTAAATATTTAAACTTTATTTGTAAATGTAATATGTTCAATTTTCTTTGAAGTCCTTCAAAGTCTTAGTTTAACAAACTAACATTCCCAAGTACTTAGATGTTCTGATAAGTCAAATACATTAAAATTGTTCATATGGAGAATCATAAATTCTCTTAAATATTCTCATTTACAACCTTAGTCAACTTCTCTTGTTCCTTTCACCTGAAAAACTCAAGTTTAAGTCAATTACCAAATGCACTTATTCATTGGAATGACTGGATTAACCTGTTAAGTACTCAAATTCTCCTAAGCATTACCAGTGCTTAAAATACCCAATGTGCACAGATTGTTTTTATCTCCATATGTGATGAAGTTGCATGCAACCGGAAGTCTTGGTCAGGACATAAGATCTGGAGTAACATGCTGGGAGGGTATTTTTCGCCAAGAGGGACAAACAGAGCTCTCTTTAAGGGCCATTGAGCCAACAGGGACTTTGAGTCCATGCTTATCAAATGGGGTGGCCTTGCAGCCATTCTCAAATTACTGTACACATTATTTAATTCTGAAATCAGATTTGAGACTATAAGCCCCTGACCAGATGCTTTCAGCATTTGACTGGATTCAACTATTAATTCTTTGATTCTCTTCTAAATTCTTTTCATATCCTTCTTACCTAGCAGGACAAAAATTTTTATAGTTTTGTGAGCACATCTGACTGAATTCTGCACACCTCCGAAGAACTGGTCAGGCTCTGCTGTCACAAATCCAAATTCATACCAATGACACTCCATAGCAGAAATATCCTCTTTCCAAGAATAAACCACAGTTCCAGGTGAGAGAACTCACTTGGTTCTGTTTGTGCTATGTGCTCATTTCTGGAGTAATCTTTGTATCCTGGACTATGAAATATTTGGAATGGCCTGTCTTGAGAAAGAGGCTTCTCTTCTTCATGGTGATATTAAGAAAAAACATATGTTTTTTTCTTAAACACATACATTTATAATTAGCTAAATGTAACTACATATTAATGTATAGGTGTATATCTTATAGATATTATATGGGGCATAAAATCATGATATAAGATACCTATGTATTCCTTTTTTAAAGGATAGATGTTGAATTTTATCAAATGTCTTTTGGAAATAATGATGATGATCATATAATTTTTCTATGATTTATTAAACTGCTAATTATAAAATGGTAAATTACATTAGATTTCCGAATGTTGAAACTTCCATCACTAATATGCATCCCACCTGGCATCATGTATTATTGCTTTAAAGTGCTGATAGAATCTTCTGGCTAATAGCTTGTTTTATTACATCGATATTTATTACTGAAATTCCCTTGTAATTTTCTTTTTCATGGATTTTCTTTGTCAGGTTTTGATATCATATGTAACTCCAATTTTTTTTTGAAAAAGGGAAGACTTCCTCCATACTCTATGCTCTGGAGATATTTAAATAACATGAAGGGACTTCCCTGGTGGTCCAGTGGTTAAGAATCTACCTTCCAATGCAGGGAAAGCCGGTTTGGTCCCTGGTCAGGGAACTAAGATCCCACGTGCTGCGGGGCAAGTAAGTCCATGCGCAGCAACTACTGAGCCTGTGCGCCACAACTAGAGAGAAGCCCGCACGATTCAACAAAAGATCCCGTGTGCACAACTAAGACCCGAGGCAGCCAAATAAATAAATAAATATTAAAATAAATAAATAACATGAGAATGATCTGTTCAAGGGTCAACTATATTTCTCTCTCATTCTCTCCTTCCAACTTTCTCTATTCCTTCTATGATAATTTGTCTAGAAGTTCTGTCTTTTCTGCAGTGTCTTTTAATAATGCATATTTTCTGACACAATCATTAATTACATACACATTCACAAAATTATTTGCTTAGATTTGAGTAAACGGCTCTATAATTTTCGAATGCCTTTGAGAGATTATTTCTCTATTCTCATTCTTATTTTATTTATATGTACTTTTTAACCCTTTTTCTTGATTAGATTAGATTAGGGTCTCTCAGCCTTGGCACTACAGCCATTTGGGGCCCAACGATTCTTTGCTGTGGGGGACGGTCCCGATATTGTAGTACGTTCAGCAGTGTTCCTGAGCTTGACTCACCAGATACCAGTAGCAACCCCCTTTCACCCCAGTTGTGGCAGCTAAAATATCTCCAGACATTGCCAAATGTCTGCTGGGGGTGAGGGTGGGGCAAAAGTGCCCGTGTTGAGAACTACTACATTAGAGAACAGTTTATCTGGGTTATTTAAATTTTCATTTTGTTTTTAGAGAGCAAGATGTTGGTTTTATTCTTCTAGTTCTATCATTTTTCAGTCTCATTGACTTCTGCTTTTATCTTTATTACTTCTTTTGGAGTCATTTTGTCTATGTTTGTCTAAATAGCTGGGTTGGATACCTCATTTATTTATTACCGCTCTTACCTGTTTCACCCTATGGTGTCAAGTGGGGTTCAAGGGGGCGTCTGCATCCCCCAGCCCAGTCCACCCTCACAGGTCATTTTGTATCACGCTAGAGGTCATTGGCTTGTCCCGTGGATGTTTCATCACTTGGGAGAAGTTTGTGCTTTGCCAGCTCTTCCCAAAATCCCCCACTCTCTCCACGATTTGGATTTTTAGTGTTTTCTATTTTCCGCAGAGAATAAGTTGCCATTTCTTTTTATCCTTTTTTGTGCATTTGGTTCATTTCAGAGTGAAAAAGATGATAGAGGCACCTTTCAACATCATACAATCCCAAATCTAATACGCTAATTCTGTTAGGTCTGATTTGAGCAGACTGTATTGTTGGCTGCTAATTGTCAAAAAGTACCTGCAGTTTGTAGGAACAGCAACATGCAATGTCACTTGCTGACATCAGTCCTCAGAACCATCATCCAAATCTTTATTTATTTTTTTTTTTTTGGGGGGGGTGGTACGCGGGCCTTTCACTGCTGTGGCCTCTCCCGTCGCCGAGCCGAGGCTC
>NC_041215.1:125129271-125133532 GCF_002837175.3 Physeter macrocephalus | reverse complement strand
GGTGGTACGCGGGCCTCTCACTGCTGTGGCCTCTCCCGTTGCGGAGCATAGGCTCCGGACGCGCAGGCTCAGCGGCCGTGGCTCACGGGCCCAGCCGCTCCGCGGCACGTGGGATCTTCCCGGACCGGGGCACGAACCCGCGTCCCCTGCATCGGCAGGAGGACTCTCAACCACTGCGCCACCAGGGAAGCCCCCAAATCTTTATTTTTGACAAACTAAATTGTACTACCACCCGACTGTTAGAAACAGCAAACAGACAAATCCCAATTGTGAAGCGTTGGTGATTTAAAATAATGCTCTTCTTGCCACAGAGGCATTTAATGGATGATGACTTCCATAGACCTGGTGGCCCAGCACGTCTGATGGCTGGAGGTGACAGTGCTGCCAGGCAAAACACAGATGTCAACGAGCGTCACCCGGATGCAAAACACTGAGACATGGGAGCCCTCTGCTTCCTTGTGGAACACAGATTTTATGGACAAAGCCTGCCAACTGTGTACGTTTATGAGAGTTTTGTGCTCTCTTTCTCTAAATAAAGTAGACTCTTCATGTTCTTAAGCTATAACGTCATGTTCAAAATTTAAACTTGAAAAGATATATACTTTGTCAGCCTCAAAATTCTCTCTTATTAGGCTGAGAGGACTTAAAATTAATGAAATTTAAACTCTTAAAATAACCGCCACTCAGAGGCAGTAGTGACCATTTTATTAAAAGCAGTTTGTCATTGTGAAGTGTAATGCCAAGATTTGGCTTATAGAGACAGTGCCGCGGCAGGATAAAACACCTGGTTGTTCTTCAATGTGTTATTCTTGCCACCTAGTATTATGTGTATTGTGCAGTGGAAAAGTGTGATTTTAAAAAAAACTTACTTATAATTATTATCGTTATATGAAACCAAACAAAGAATTACAAAGTGTTTCTAAAAGTTTTAAAAATATTGAAAATTGGGTGCAAAGTCTTTCCTCTCATTTTCAAAGGAGCATGCATTGCTTTTAACAACCCCGAGAATGCTATTCATGTCAGCGAAATGATATCTTTATTATGACAGTCATAATTCTTGGTACCCTTTAACAGTGAAAAGCTATTAATAACTTTATGTTAATAGTAGAGGTCTCTTTCTAGCTTCAAAAAATGTGCTTTTGGAATTCTAAGTCACTGACTTTTTCGTGATGTGGTGACAGTCCGGTAATTTCATGAGCTCTACCTTTCTTCATTAGCAACTGTGATTTGTCTGTGGGTGTTGTTGGAATATTGATATAGGTTTTCTGTATGGTCCTGAAAACAGTTTTCAAAAAGGGAGGTACTAATTGTATTGACCGAAGTCACAGCCTGTATTTGACAAGGTCAGAAATAACCATTGACTCTGAATTCAATTAACCTGTAACACATCAAAGGGATCCAATAAATGGTTTGGGGGTGGAGTTGCTCTTTATTTGCTGGGATAAAACTTATACGCCTTCACTGTTTACGGCACTCCTTCCTTCCCCATTTGCTACAGAAAATCCTATATTTGCTGGGTCCCTTCGTCCCCTGTGTCCACCCTACCTTCTAATCACTGAAGAGAACACCAAGTTAGCTGGGAAAGAGATTAGGTTGAAACACATAAAAAATTTTGGAGAAAAGGAAAATAAGGTCCTTGAACTAAGGGGCTAAGAAGGGAGTATGAGGGTTTGGCTTGTGAGAGTTTCCCAAACAGAATAAGGAAGAACAGAAGGGTCAAAGGTGGGTCATGACTTTTATCCTCATTAATGTGCTTTGCGGTTCGCCTGCTAAGAATAGAATTCTCTTTTAATTACTGTGGGTTTTAATTACTGTAGGTTGTTAAATTGTCCTTTAAATGTGACTTCACAGAATGACCCCTGAGCAGCATTGAGACAGGCTTGGACCTGGGACGCTTTGCTGCAACGCTTGCCCCTGGACAAATGTCTTCGTGAGTAATAAAATACAAAGAAACTATAAGGGACAAAAAATAACCGTGTGCATGTGCAGTTGGGGCAAATTCTAGACAACAAGATACAAAAGATACAAAAAAACCCCTGCCACTTCTCAATAGCTGGGAGCAAAAACAGGGTGTCAGGGACAAAAGCAGGGTACTTCGCATGCCCCCTGCACTCAACACTACCAAAGGGGTGGGCAAACCACCTAAGCTACCCCTCCGGCCTGACCCCTGGACACACTCCTACCCTCACCCCATGTAAGGAACCAGCTCTCCCCGCTTGGGGAGTGAGCCAGGGAACTTGTTTTTTGCTCTCACTCCCTCCTGCAGCCCCAGGAGCCCCAGTAAAGCCTTGCCTGAATTTCTTGTCTGGCCTCTAGTCAAAGTCTATTGACTGGGGAAGGCCAAGAACCCTGGTGGGTATCAGCGTGACACCGCTCCTCACCGTTTATTCAGGGTATCGCTCTATCTGGAATGGAAACTGAAGGCTGATAGGGATTAGGAAATCAATATTTTTGAAAAAAAATTTTAAACAAGTTTTAAAGAAGCAAACTTCTTAGCATGCATTACTGTACCCTAGATTACTATCTGTCATACTGTTACGGTAAATGATTAGTATATAATATAGGGATTCTTACTGTATTAACTCGTATAACATTTGTGAATCACATTATATGGTCCCTTGCTTTTTAGTGGTGTTGTTTTTTTAAAAATTTTATTTATTTATTTTTGGCTGTGTTGGGTCTTTGTTGCTGCACGCAGGCTTTTCTCTAGTTGCGGTGAGCCGTGGCTACTCTTCGTTGCGGTGTGCAGGCTTGTCATTGCGGTGGCTTCTCTTGTTTCCAAGCACGGGCTCTAGGCGAGCAGGCCTCAGTAGTTGTGGCTCGCGGGCTCTAGAGTGCAGGCTCAGTAGTTGTGGCACACGGGCTTAGTTGCTCTGAGGCATGTGGGATCTTCTCGGACCAGGGCTCAAACCTGTGTCCCCTGCATTGGCAGGCGGATTCTTAACCACTGCGCCACCAGGGAAGCCCCTTTAGTGGTGTTTTAAACGTTTCTTTTCCTGATTTTTAAAATTGGTATTTTGGGGGGAAAGTATAGATGATTATAAAGAAAGAAAAAATGTTTCTCATAATCTGACTGAGATGTGATTTATAATAAGAAATATATGTTTGATCTTCGTGCCCACTTCTGGCACAGAGCTCCTAAAACCCTTGGAATCTCCTAAGTGACAAAGGTGTCTTTTGTTATGTGTTAAGGTGACTTTTGGATGCACGTAAGGATGGGGGCTTGTTGCCTGGAGAGCCAAACATGTGAATAGAGGGTTGGAATTTTCACTCCCACCTTCTTGACCTCCAGAAAAGGGTGATGGGCTGGAAGTTGAATCAATCATCAATGGCCAATGATTTAATCCATTTTGACTGTGTAATGAGGTCTCCATAAAACCCCAAAAGGACGGGTTTTGGAGAGTTTCTGGGTTGGTGAACACATGAAGATTTAGGGTGAGTTTCATGCCTGAAGAGGTCATGGAAGCTCCATGCTCTTACCCCATTCCTTGCCCTATGCATCTCTTCCATCTGGCTGTTCCTGAGTTATATTCTTTTACAGTAAACCGGTAATCTAGTAAGTAAAATGCTTCTCTGAGTTCTGTGAGCCACTCTAGCAAATTAATTGAATCGGAGGAGGGGACGTAGGAACCTCTGATTTACAGCCAGTTGGTCAAGTACAGGTGACAACCGGGGCTTACAATTGGCATCTGAAATAAAGGGCAGTCTTGTGGGCCTGAGCCCTTAACCTATGGAATCTGATGTTATCTCCAGGTAGATAGTGTCAGAATTGAGTTGAATTATAGGACACCCAACTGGTGTTGAACCATTGCATGGTGGGAAAACCATGACACACATGTTGGAATTTGGGTGCAGCAGTTAACTGACCTATCAGGGATAATGGTTGCTAAAATCTTGGTTTACATTTGTTTATTCTTTTTCCATGGTTAAATATTGTAATATATATATTACAATATATAATTGACGTTTATATATATATAAACCTCAATTCATATAGTGCTGAGAAACTAGAAGGGGGAGCTCTCATGCCTGGCAAGAGCTCAGCCAATGAGAGACAGTCACAACTTAGCCAATGAAAATCCATGGACTCTTGTTTTTTATCTCCCTCCCAACTTCCTTTTCCCTTTATTTATTTATTTATTTTTTTTTTGTGGTACGCGGGCCTCCCTCTGTTGTGGCCTCTCCCGTCGCGGAGCACAGGCTCCGGACGCGCAGGCTCAGCGGCCATGGCTCACGGGCCCAGCCGCTCCGCGGCATGTGG
>NC_041215.1:125123049-125125290 GCF_002837175.3 Physeter macrocephalus | reverse complement strand
GTGTGCATGTGCAGTTGGGGCAAATTCTAGACAACAAGATACAAAAGATACAAAAAAACCCCTGCCACTTCTCAATAGCTGGGAGCAAAAACAGGGTGTCAGGGACAAAAGCAGGGTACTTCGCATGCCCCCTGCACTCAACACTACCAAAGGGGTGGGCAAACCACCTAAGCTACCCCTCCGGCCTGACCCCTGGACACACTCCTACCCTCACCCCATGTAAGGAACCAGCTCTCCCCGCTTGGGGAGTGAGCCAGGGAACTTGTTTTTTGCTCTCACTCCCTCCTGCAGCCCCAGGAGCCCCAGTAAAGCCTTGCCTGAATTTCTTGTCTGGCCTCTAGTCAAAGTCTATTGACTGGGGAAGGCCAAGAACCCTGGTGGGTATCAGCGTGACACCGCTCCTCACCGTTTATTCAGGGTATCGCTCTATCTGGAATGGAAACTGAAGGCTGATAGGGATTAGGAAATCAATATTTTTGAAAAAAAATTTTAAACAATTTTTAAAGAAGCAAACTTCTTAGCATGCATTACTGTACCCTAGATTACTATCTGTCATACTGTTACGGTAAATGATTAGTATATAATATAGGGATTCTTACTGTATTAACTCGTATAACATTTGTGAATCACATTATATGGTCCCTTGCTTTTTAGTGGTGTTGTTTTTTTAAAAATTTTATTTATTTATTTTTGGCTGTGTTGGGTCTTTGTTGCTGCACGCAGGCTTTTCTCTAGTTGCGGTGAGCCGTGGCTACTCTTCGTTGCGGTGTGCAGGCTTGTCATTGCGGTGGCTTCTCTTGTTTCCAAGCACGGGCTCTAGGCGAGCAGGCCTCAGTAGTTGTGGCTCGCGGGCTCTAGAGTGCAGGCTCAGTAGTTGTGGCACACGGGCTTAGTTGCTCTGAGGCATGTGGGATCTTCTCGGACCAGGGCTCAAACCTGTGTCCCCTGCATTGGCAGGCGGATTCTTAACCACTGCGCCACCAGGGAAGCCCCTTTAGTGGTGTTTTAAACGTTTCTTTTCCTGATTTTTAAAATTGGTATTTTGGGGGGAAAGTATAGATGATTATAAAGAAAGAAAAAATGTTTCTCATAATCTGACTGAGATGTGATTTATAATAAGAAATATATGTTTGATCTTCGTGCCCACTTCTGGCACAGAGCTCCTAAAACCCTTGGAATCTCCTAAGTGACAAAGGTGTCTTTTGTTATGTGTTAAGGTGACTTTTGGATGCACGTAAGGATGGGGGCTTGTTGCCTGGAGAGCCAAACATGTGAATAGAGGGTTGGAATTTTCACTCCCACCTTCTTGACCTCCAGAAAAGGGTGATGGGCTGGAAGTTGAATCAATCATCAATGGCCAATGATTTAATCCATTTTGACTGTGTAATGAGGTCTCCATAAAACCCCAAAAGGACGGGTTTTGGAGAGTTTCTGGGTTGGTGAACACATGAAGATTTAGGGTGAGTTTCATGCCTGAAGAGGTCATGGAAGCTCCATGCTCTTACCCCATTCCTTGCCCTATGCATCTCTTCCATCTGGCTGTTCCTGAGTTATATTCTTTTACAGTAAACCGGTAATCTAGTAAGTAAAATGCTTCTCTGAGTTCTGTGAGCCACTCTAGCAAATTAATTGAATCGGAGGAGGGGACGTAGGAACCTCTGATTTACAGCCAGTTGGTCAAGTACAGGTGACAACCGGGGCTTACAATTGGCATCTGAAATAAAGGGCAGTCTTGTGGGCCTGAGCCCTTAACCTATGGAATCTGATGTTATCTCCAGGTAGATAGTGTCAGAATTGAGTTGAATTATAGGACACCCAACTGGTGTTGAACCATTGCATGGTGGGAAAACCATGACACACATGTTGGAATTTGGGTGCAGCAGTTAACTGACCTATCAGGGATAATGGTTGCTAAAATCTTGGTTTACATTTGTTTATTCTTTTTCCATGGTTAAATATTGTAATATATATATTACAATATATAATTGACGTTTATATATATATAAACCTCAATTCATATAGTGCTGAGAAACTAGAAGGGGGAGCTCTCATGCCTGGCAAGAGCTCAGCCAATGAGAGACAGTCACAACTTAGCCAATGAAAATCCATGGACTCTTGTTTTTTATCTCCCTCCCAACTTCCTTTTCCCTTTATTTATTTATTTATTTTTTTTTGTGGTACGCGGGCCTCCCTCTGTTGTGGCCTCTCCCGTCGCGGAGCACAGGCTCCGGACGCGCAGGC
>NC_041215.1:124986607-125122749 GCF_002837175.3 Physeter macrocephalus | reverse complement strand
GAACCTGGTTCCCCTGCATCGGCAGGCGGACGCGCAACCACTGCGCCACCAGGGAAGCCCTCCTTTTCCCTTTATAAAAGAATTCTGTTTTTGCACGTGGCTCACCATGGTTGTAGAACCCCAATTGCAATTCTTTGCTAATCCCAAATAAATCCATTTTTTGCTGGCAAAATAACTGGCAGTCTATTTGTTTTAGGTCAACAATATATAGTGTTTGTTTTTTTCTCCAAACAGAGTCAAACTGTGTTTTAGGTTTTATGTACTATTTTTCCTTCAGTGACATTGTTGTTTCTGGAAATGCAGCCTCAATTCTATGAGTCTAGCTGAACTTTCTTTTCTAAGAGAAGGGGAGAATGGATATTTGGGTCCACCTAGCACTCCCTGTTACAGCCCCTAGTAGTGAAATGAGTCAAAAGCTCTTGTACTTTCTGTAAGGTCCTTGATATAAGTGGTCAATATGCTCCCCAGAAGTGTTTTTCTAGTTTATTCTCTCCAATATTGCACAAGTGTGTCTGCCTCATCTAGCTCTTGCCAACGTTTAATATTATCATTGAAAGAAAATATTTGACAGTTTGATAGGAGAAAAAAAATCATCACTATATTTGCATTTTTATGACTATTAGTAGGACTAAACTTTTTTCATATGTTCATTGACTGTATTTCTTCTTTGTGAATTGTTTCTTTTTGTCTTTAGCACATTTTTTTGATATCTGCATTCAGACACTTGGGGTATTATGCCGCTTGAAATTAGTATGTCTAGCAAGTGGAGGGTGAATTTGTTTCTTCTGATGTTGAGGATTAAAATATATATGGAATCTAAGAAAAAAAAAAGTCATGAAGAGCCTAAGGGTAGGACAGGAATAAAACACAGACCTACTAGAGCACGGACTTGAGGATATGGGGAGGGGGAAGGGTAAGCTGTGATGAAGTGAGAGAATGGCATGGACATATATACACTGCCAAGCGTGGGGTGGATAGCTAGTGGGAAGCAGCCATATGGCACAGGGAAATCAGCTGGGTGGTTTGTGACCACCTAGAGGGGTGGGATGGGGAGGGTGGGAGGGAGGGAGATGCAAGAGGAGAGAGATATGGGAACATGTGTGTGTGTATAACTGATTCACTTTGTTGTAAAGCAGAAACTAACCATTGTAAAGCAACTATACTCCAATAAAGAAGTTAAAAAAAATAAAAAAATAAAAAATAAAAACAACCTTAACGCAAACAACAGACTTCCTGAGACTTATAGAAAACCCTACTGAAAAACAGCTTGATGGTAATTGTTATTTGGGTCCTTTATAACTTAGGAAATTCAGGCTCATGTTGGCTTTATCTGGCTGTCACAGGCAAACCAGAATGACTAGAAAATACCCTCCACACAATTAACCATGGATTTTCTAAATTCTTAGAAAACAGTGAAGCAATGCCAGCTTATCTCTTTCAGATAAGAGCTACCCTTAGAGTCAGGCTGATAAGTCAATTGCCCTGGTACTGTGTGCAGAGTGCATGAGGAAGAACCATCTTGTGATGGGAACGTATCTGGGGTTCACATCCAGTGCCCAGGATGGGAAGACATACTCAAAATGAGACTTGAGAAATGGTAGCTCTTCCTGCTTTCTGCTGCCTGCATTTATGTGTCAGTATTAATAAAAATGTCCTTTTGCTCACCTTCATTGAAATATTTAAAGCAGAAACGGGGGGGAAAGTCTCAATATGCTCTCAATATTTGCATTTTGGCCTCATAGTCAAGCATGTATTAAGTAGCACATCTGCTCTAACTGTTGTCATAAGCAAAGTGTGTTTATGCTTTAACGCTGGAGACCTAACAGCCTCCACTACTTTTACCGAATCCAAGCTCGTCCTGCTTGCTGCATGACAGGCCAATAAATCTAGAGACAAGTTGATACTCAAAATGAGACTTGAGAAATGGTAGCTCTTCCTGCTTTCTGCTGCCTGCATTTATGTGTCAGTATTAATAAAAATATCCTTTTGCTCACCTTCATTGAAATATTTAAAGCAGAAACGGGGGGGAAGTCTCAATATGCTCTCAATATTTGCATTTTGGCCTCATAGTCAAGCATGTATTAAGTAGCACATCTGCTCTAACTGTTGTCATAAGCAAAGTGTGTTTATGCTTTAACGCTGGAGACCTAACAGCCTCCACTACTTTTACCGAATCCAAGCTCGTCCTGCTTGCTGCATGACAGGCCAATAAATCTAGAGACAAGTTGTTGGGGCAAGGAACAGTGACTTTATTCAGAAACCCAGCAGATGGAGATGATGGTGGACTAGTGTCCCAAAGAACCATCTTGCCTGAGTTAGAATTCAGGCTTCTTTTATACTAAAAGGGGAGGGAGTAATGTAAAACATTTCCTGGTTCCGTTCAGCCTCCAGAGGGGATGTGTTAATTTCTTCCTCCCTGTAGTAATTCACAGGCGGGCCTGGTCAGGAGGTTTCCTGTGACTTAAACAAAGATATTTTAGTTTAACGCTTCCATTTCCTGGGAGGCAGGGTTCCCAGAGATGGACCATTATGTATAACTTAAGCTTGTAGGCAACATCCCTTTAGTGATTAACTTCTAATAGAATACAGAGGTTCTTTCCTATTACACTACCTCAGCAGCAGGCAAGCAAGCCTTGGCTAATCTTGCCAACTTCCACACCACCATGGCAGACAAAATAAAGGTCATATATATATATATGGGTCATATATATATATGGGTCATATTTGGTGGTTCTTACTCAGGATCCCTTGTAGTGTGGTTAAGAATAAAATACCTGAATCTGTTGGCGTACCAAGCCAAGCAAAAATTTACTTTAATGGCAGTAAATATTTAATGTAGAAAAATATTGCTGTAGGTGGGTTAATCACCTGATAAATCAGTTGATCACCCACAGGGTCATCCAACTTGAGCTGTATCTGCCCCCAGTCCCACCATCTGACACAGTTCCCTGAGAGATACCCAGGCCATACACAGTTAAGAGTTATTTATCCAAATATTTCAGTGGTGAACAAGTATTAAATAGCACACTATTTCCAGTTTCTATAGTCATGCTATATGCTTAGTCTCTTCTAAGTCTATAAAGCCCCTGAATTGGATTTTTATTCTTTTGCCTCTTTTAGACAGCAGAGCTGGGTCCTAGTTGGTTAACAGATCAAGACTGGCAGAATACGGCTGTACTTCTCTGCTCTAACATTGACTTTTTGTTCTATCCTGACAAAATCATTTAATTTTTCAATTTCTAGATCTCTGTATTAAAAAGGAAGTCACAGAGAACTTAAAAGAATTACATTGTTCTGGTATTCTGGTTTCTGAATTACCAAAATTAAATCATATTAAACAACCTTGTATAAATTTTTTTCCCTATATCCTAGAATACCTTGAAGTCATTCAAAATTCTCTGGCTTCATAGAACAGCAAATGCCCAGAAATGGTGAGACAAGTTTCCAGTGTCACGGTGGAAATGCTGAAAAGCCCAGAAAACAATAATAAGTTGACAAATGATTTCAAGTAAGTGAAGGTTTGTGCATGAGAATGCAGAGGAGAGTCTTGTGACGTGTCAGTCTGAAAACCTGCCGTGAATTTGAATTTTCCACCATTACTAACATGGCCTTAAGTTCAGGCCTACTGCTTAGAGGTAACTTATTGAGGTTTAGCACTGCCACATAATTCTGATACTTTATCACCATCATGTAAGGTCCCAGTCTCAACCGATACTTTTCAGCTGGGTCGGGGTGGAGATCAGAGAGAGAGATGTTGGATTCCACAGCAGAAGCTCAAGGACAGTGGGAACAGGTACATCCCAGGGTACCTGAAAGTCTCCTAAAGAAGGAGCAGGCGCCAAGGGTGGAGGGGTGACCCTGCACAGTATTCCTCTTAGCTATTGGACGGAAGACTTTGGGCTACTGAACCCATGACGTGGTTCCAGGAGCCTCAGGAACTGAGTACAAGTTATCTTTTAATCTTGAGATAGTTTTTCCTCTTGAAAGTGAAACTCTTATAAATGGTTGATTGCTTTGAGTTTGGCTTTAAAAGGGAGGAAAAGAGGTTCCTATCAGAAAATAGGAGCATTCTATAGAAGAGAGAAAATAGAAGAAAACAAAATATAATTAAAGGATGAAAAAGTAATGGTTCTCACTGTTTCCTTGAAGGGTGGTCACATATCTGTCTTGGGAGGTAGCCCTGAAAAGGCTATACTTTAGGGGGTTGTAGGATCAAGAAAAAAAAAAAAGAGAGAGATTAAGAATCAGTTTCTTCTTTTAAATGTTAAAGAAAGGTCAAGGGGCACTTCTGGAACAGTCTGAGGACCTACTTTGGAAAATGAGAATTTTGCTAGCTGTGAAGGGGCCTGAGACATAGACTAGAAAGCTCATGTTCAGGCTTTGTTAACCATTACTCACAGTTTTTGTCCCTCCTTTGGTTTTCCAACAATTACTTTCGATAATAAAATTTACCAGTGGTGGGGGAGGAGGAGGGAGAGGGGTCTGGGAGGCCATTTTCTGAAACATTGTTCTCTAGTCGGCAAAGGTCCTCTGACAGTTACCAACAGTCAAATCGAAGGTTCTATGTCTTGACAGAAAGGTGGATTGCTGTCTTTTTGGGGGAGGCTCATGAAGTAACCTGGTTGCTATAATCGGCTGGATCAACAAGTTAGAGGTAGTTAGGACAAGTTAGCAGTGACTTAAAGACTCACAAAATTTAGGTAAAGAAAGTCTACAACAGGAGAAACAAAGCAAAGCAAAACAAAACCCAGTGCATTAGAAGACCATTTCCAAAGCACTTCGCAGCGTGATTGTCCTAACCAATCACTCTGGCATCTAACAGGGCAGAAGCATAACGGGCAGCCTTTTCCTTTAATCAGATGAAGTTGCTTCTTATTTTTGTTTTTAAAGTTTTGCAGTGATTTTAAAACACTGTCACGACCAATGAAAACCCTCTAGGTGACAGCAGTTTTTAACTTACATTGCTATTTAAACTATAGTTTCTAGCCACCTTTTTGGGGAATTCCTTAACACTTGACTTGATATATTGGGAACCAGGGTCCTATGGAACCTCTTAGAGGCTCATTTTTATGAAATTCAGAGCACATGAGAGATGCTCTGCTTTGTGCCATGAGAGAACTTCTAGTCCCATCAACTGTGAATGAAATCTCACACCTCTAATAAGAAATTAGCTTAAAGTACACGGTCTGCCAATGGTGAGTCAGCAGCTGAGAAACATACCCAGAGTAAGTATTACTGGGGGATGAAGGCTTTTTGTAGAAGTGCACCAGATCTTTCAGGGCTGGGGAGCACGACCTTGAGTTCTCACGGTTGATCCCTGAAAATTATAACAACCCCTTGGCCACCGCCATCTCTTCTGGCTTAGCAGGTGGCTAATGCCCCATGGAATCCTAGAAGCTGGTCCAGACAGGGATCTTAGAGAACATCTTGTTAGGAAACTGAAGCCCAGAAATGTTTGATTTTAAGGTTTCACCATAGCTAATTGGGGTTAAACATGTATTCTGAGTCCAAGGGACAGTTTGTTCCACAGTGTGAAAGACATGGTATCAAAACTATAACTGTCAGGTTCACCTTGTCCAAACCTGCATCTAGTATGACAAATCCACAGGGACTCTAGAAACCCATAATTATAAATGCAACTTCTAAAAAGCACTTCTGCTTTCTAGGAGTACATTCTATTCTGGGGAAATCTGGGATGTCTAGTGAGAAGGAGATCCGAACCCAGAATCAGATTCCAGTGCAGATCAGGGAATGTGGCAGCAACACATGGTTCAAACTTTGAAGCTTAGGGCCCAGGAGCCCAGACAGTTCTGGTCCCTCCTGTTGGTCTGCTCTTAGAGTTGGGGTCACAGCTGGACCACTGAGCCAGGGGAATCTGCTGAGCCTGCAGGGTCGTGGGTCTCAGTGCCTGGGCCCGGAAGCAGATGGGGCCACGGCAGCTGTTTCCCTAGTGTGAGCAGTCATACTGACCAAAGCTCAAGACTGCTGCAGACGGTGCCTTCCCTGCAAGGCTGGGCTCATGCAGCCACCACTGCCTGGACCAGCCCGCACAAGCCAGCCAAGACTCCCGGGAGATGTCTACAGGGGACCGATGAACTTGAAGAACATGAGCAGGAATGTGAAGCACATGAAGGCAGGCTTTGGGAAGAGTATTTATTAGTTAATATCAGAATTTCTGATACCCGATGTGCTGTGAATGAATTCTGTAGACTGAAAATGTGTCATAATTGATAAGTTTAAGTCTCAGATTCTTTCATCCTAGAGCCAATGTTTCACTTGGCTTTGGGATAAAAGGAATGGAGAACTGCATAGGAGCAGTTCTATGCAGTTCTATAGGGGGAGTCTCTGTGGATGCATATGAGAAGAAACCTAATTTGAAAAGACATCCAAGACGCAGTGGTTATTATAAGTGTAACACCACCATGGCTTATCCCGAGGAGGGGTGAGACCGCCATTGCTTGTCCAGAGGAAAATCGCTTGTGGGAAACAGGCCCAAAAGAGCAAAGCTGTTCAAGAAAATGTCACAGACTTAAGGATAAGATTTGATTTAAATACCAGTGGCCTATAATTCTGACATTTTTTTTTGGGGGGGTGGTTGTTTTATTTTGGTAAAAGCTGTTTTTCCTCAATATTCAGAAGTTTACTAAAAACATTTCTGTCATTATTTCCTTTGTGATTCAAAGGGTTTAAGTCTCTCAAATTCTAGAGTCTGAAATCCACAACTTGAATGTATCCTGACTTAGAATGTTTTGCTTTTATCTTCCAAAGAAACATTTAGGAGTGATCTAAATAACTGATTTAAATGTGCCTAAGAAGCAGCTGAAGTAATGTTCTCTTATTAAAAAGTACGTTTTTCCACCAAGCTGCTGTGGAAAGAAATTGTGACTGCGATGATTGTCCAACTATCAGACCCTAGCTTTCTGAATGATTTCAGATAAATGACTGGTTTTTTGAAATATATTGTATATCCCCAAAGTATTTGCAATATTAATTAGGAGTTTTACTTTTGGGGCAGAAGTATGCTTATTTTATAAAAATTTACTGGACAAAACAAAAGGATCAAAGAGTTAATCCTGGAGATTTAAAAATGATCTGAAAAAAATTAAAATTTTGTCTTTGGTTCAACATCTCTATTACTCCCAATACCGTTTCCCCTAGATACTTACCCAATGCTTTTAGCGTACATGATCTCTTTATTTACTCCGTGAATTGGGTATTGTGTTAGTTTGCTAGGGTTGCTGTGACAAAATAGCACAGAATGGGTACCTTAACAACAGGAGTTTAAATTCTCACAGTTCTGGAGGCTGAAGTCCAAGATCAAGGTGCAGGCAGGGTGCGCTTCCTCTGCGGGCCATGGTGAGAGGTCTGTTTCAGGCCTCCCTCCTCCGCTTGCAGATGGCTCCCCTCTTGCCAGTTTTTCCCCACATGGTCCTCCCTCTGTGCAGCAGTGTCCCCTGTGTCTCTTCCTCTTATAAGGACACCAGTCAGATTGGATTAAGGTCCTACCCTAAGGGCCTCATTTTAATAATCACTCTTTAACAAGGTGAATAGGTTAACAGTCTGAGATACTGGGAGTTGAGACCTCAACATCTGAATTTGGGGGAAACACAGTTCAGTCCATAACAGACATTATCTCCATTTTATAGAGGAAATGGAGGAAAACGAGGTCCAGGGAATTCAGTTGCCCAATTCTTTTACTACACCAGTTTTACCTAACTCTCTAGGAAATGTAGAAATTTGTGCGACAAAGAAAAATGGTGTTAGATTCAGTCTCTTACTTTAAATCACATAGAATCTATTTAAAATCAATACCAGAATTTAGCTACAACCCTACCTTCCATATTTATTGAGTTTGTAGGTTTTAAAATTATTTAGGATAAAAGAATCTGAGACTTTAAGTCATCAAAGATAGCTTACCTTCAAACTACAGAATTAATCCAAGGCACATTTGGTATTAAAAATTCTAATATTAGACATTCTAAAATTCCAATATTCAGTTAACTTACTAGTAAATATGTTTTTTACAAACCTATTAGTTTCCAATTGCTGCTGCAACAAACTACCACAAATGTAGTGACTTGAAATAACGCAAATTTATTATCTTACAGTTCTGGAGGTGAGAGGACCAAAATTAGCCTCCCTGGGCTAAAATCGAGGTGTTGGCAGGGCTGCGTTCTTTTGTGCAGGTTCCAGGGGAGAATCCGTTTTCTTGCCTTTTCCAGCTTCCAGGGGCTGCCGCCCACTTTCCTTCCGGCCCTCTTCCAACTTCAAATCCAGCAGTGTCAGGCCGGGTTCCTCTTGTGCTGCCGTCTCTCTGGTTCTTTCTTCTGCCTCCTTCTTCTACCTACAAGGACTCTTACGATTACCTTGGGCCCGCCCAGATGGTCCAGGATGCTCTCCTCATCTCAAAGTAAACTGATTAGCAGACAATTCCATCTGCAACCTTGATTCTCCTTTTCCAGGTTTCCTAACATATTGTATTGTCTGGGGATTAGTGGAACTGAGCAGAACCCTGTGGCCTCTCCAAGTACAAAGTCCTCTTCATGTCTCCTGTCTCTTGTTTATGGAAAAGCTGAAGTCCCCCAGGCCCACCGGAGTCACAAAGGAGCCGCCTCAAGCAGCTAATGATTAGGACAATAAAGTCACAGACTCGAGTGTCTGATGCACACTGAGTTGCTCTGCGTTGTTTTACAGATACTGTGACTGCCACGAGAGGGGAAAAAGCTGACTGCGTGATGACCAGGCAGTAGCCATGACATAAGCTGCTCCATCTTGAGCAATACTGAATCTATGGCTGACACAATTCCAAGAACTGGCCTTAAGAGGATGGGATTAACATTGATGCTCATAATATTCTTTGTAGGCATCAAAATAATTGTAGCTTGTTCTGCCTGGTTATGTAAACGGGCAATTACAATGGTCAGCAAAGAGATGCTTCAGACCCATGTTGACATCTTCTACTCTAAGAATATGGTGCCCTATGTCAGCATGAAGAAGTTACAGAAGACCCACCTTCGCCCATAATCCCATAGAAATGGAATGATGCTCTGACAAGGGGGCATTCATAAGCAGTTCTTGGCAGGAAAGAGCTCTCTGCAGGGGACACCCTTTTGTCCTGTCCCTAATATTAAACCCGGGACCCCCATGCTCTACTTATCTCCAGCCCTAACACACCTTTCAAATCTTTTGATCACACAACACCTTGCCTAATCTGTTGGTTCTTTCCATAGATCAAAGAAGTAGAAATGAAGAATAAGTAATTAACAGATAACCAGATCTTTTTCTTAGTTTCCCCTCCAGTCTTCTCGTGAACAAACTGGGTGCACAAGGTAGCATCTAAAGAAAAATCACAAGAAGTCAACAAGCCTGCACCCAGTGGAGGCTGGTGATGACTCTGGCCCCCCATCTCAGTGATTAATGGAGATTACCTCCCTTTTTCCCTTTAAAAACTTGCATGGCCAAGCAGAATCTTCAGAGATGGTTTCTGGGGGACCCTGAGTCCACCATAGCCCCAGATTGCCGGAATTCTGATTACAAGCAGCTTTCCTTTCTGCCAACATTTGTCTCTCTCTCTCTCGTACTGACTTTTGAGCAGTGAGCAACAGGACCCAGCAACAGGTAACATTAGGACCTGGGTATCTTTGGAGGACTGTTATTCTGTTACCACAGAGCTTTTCAGTTTATTTCATCTTTCTTGTTCATATTTTTTGGGTCTGCATTACACTTTAGTGATCTCTTTGGAGCTTTAGTCTTCAGCTAGTTTCCAATCCTGGCTATGTTAATGAGCTTATGGGAACATTGCTTTTATGAAAAAGTGATATTTAATTAAATTTTTAAGTGGACCAAGCTGCCATTTTTCTAGAAATTAAGCGTATATTAGGATGGAAATTCCAAGTAAAGATGTGTATTTTTTGGTCGTGAAAAAAGTCCATGATTTATTTTTAAATGGAAAAAACAGATTGCAGGGCAGTTAAACACAGAACTGAGAAAAATGAAATTATTTATTACGTCTAGCTTGTAAACAGGGATCTTACTTCATCATCTCTGAAGATTTGTTAAATGCCTACCTCCAGCTGACTCTGAGTATTGATTTTTTTTATTATTATAAAACAAGTATTATTCCATTATAGTTATTCAGGAGAAGTCACCTGAACAAGCTGAAATAGCTCAGCTGGGAGAGCGTTAGACTGAAGATCTAAAGGTCCCTGGTTCGATCCCGGGTTTCAGCAGTAGTTTTGGGTTTTTGCACTAAATATAGTTTCCTGGCAGTCTTAACTAAAATATAATAAGCTTTAAGGGGAATTTTTGGTTATTATGTTTTGAGTGAGTCAATGACTTTTCAGGGAGGGGTGGTGTCAGGTGCCCTGGTCGGCCTTTTTACTAAACCCCCAATACCTTAGTACTTCCTGACTGTAATAATAATAGCTAACTTACCTTGAGTACTTGCTGTATGTCAAGCTATCCTTTAAGCTTTCTCTGTGTATTAACTTATTTAAAATGACCACTAAAATTCTTGATAACTACTTGTTAAATAAATGAACAGTTTGGTGCCAGAGGCCTGGCATGTGGTTGGTACAAAATGACCTTTGTTTTGACTATCATTATTATTTCTGTTGTCTAAGAACTTTGCAAGCTAGAGCTATGAGATGTGAATTGTTTCTAAGGACCCTTTACTCCTCAAACTAATAAGGTAGTGTTAAAGGCCATCGTTCCCCTGTACCCTCTGTATTAACAATTCCTTGTTTTATATGGTAGATGTGAATGGCTATTTTCCCACCATGTTTTAATTTCTGCGGAGGGATTTAGCTTCGATTCCAAAGGTTCTTACCTGTCATCCATAGGCAGCAGGAGGTCTTTAAAGTCTCTGAAACTGAATGTAAATTTGAGTGTTCATGTGGACATTTCCTGGGGAGAATGTCAGGGGTATCATCAAATTTTAGGTTTGTAACCTAGAAAAAGTTTAGAAAAGTTAGATGGGAAAAGTCTCCTTACCACAAATACTTGCTGATAGTTTGCGACCCAACACTTGTGTTTTTCCAAGATGCTGAGTGATAGGGCTTTTCTTGATTATTGTGTCTTGCCCCTTGTCCAATGCTATCTACTGTGAGGGGGATTTCAGGAGGGAGCCCAAGTTGTCAACAAACTTTCCTTCTGTAATGGTGGTGGCTCTTGGGGACAGATTTTTCCACAGTAAAGCAGACGACCATTTTTTAGAGGCCCCTGCTACTTCAGGGTACCCTCTCCATGACCTGTCCCCCATCACTTTGTTTAATCTGAAGAGGTGGGTACCACTTCTTTTTTTATACATTTTTATTTTATATTGGAGTATAGGTGATTTACACTGTTGTGTTAGTTTCAGGTGTACAGCAAAGTGATTCAATTATACGTATACATATATCTATTCTTTTTCTGATTCTTTTCCCATTTAGGTTATTACAGGATATTGAGTAGAGTTCCCTGTGCTATACAGCAGGTCCTTGTTGATTATCTATTTTATATATAGTAGTGTGTGTATGTTAAAGCCAAACTACTAATTTATCCCTCCCCCCAACCATTCCCCTTTGGTAACCGTAAGTTTGCTTTCTAAGTCTGTGAGTCTCTTTCTATTTTGTAAATAAGTTTATTTGTATCATTATTTTTAGATTCCACATGTAAGTGATATATGATGTTTGTCTTTGTCTGACTTAACTTCACTGAGTATTATAACCTCTAGGTCCATCCATGTTACTGCAAATGGCATTATTTCATTTTTTATGGCTGAATAATATTCCATTGCATATATGTATTACATGTTCTTTATTCACCTGTTTTTATTTATTTATTTAAACATCTTTACTGGAGTATAATTGCTTTACAATGTTGTGTTAGTTTCTGCTGTATAACAAAGTGAATCAGCTATATGTATACATACATCCCCATATCCCCTCCCTCTTGTGTCTCCCTCCCACCCTCCCTATCCCACCCCTATAGGTGGTCACAAAGAAGCGAGCTGATCTCCCTGTGCTACGTAGCTGCTTCCCACTAGCTATCTATTTTACATTTGGTGGTGTATATATGTCAGTGCTACTCTCCCACTTCATCCCAGCTTACCCTTCCCCCTCCCCGTGTCCTCAAGTCCATTCTCTACGTCTGCATCTTTATTACTGTCCCGCCTCTAGGTTCATCAGAACCATTTTTTTTTTTAGTATCCATATATATGTGTTAGTATACAGTATTTGTTTTTCTCTTTCTGACTTACTTCACTCCGTATGACAGTCTCTAGATCCACTCACATCTCTGCAGATGACCCAGTTTTCCTTCTTATTGCTGAGTAATATTCCGTTGTATATATGTACCACATCTTCTTTATCCATTCATCTGTTGATGGGCATTTAGGTTGCTTCCATGACCTGGCTATTGTAAATAGTGCTGCAGTGAACATTGGGGTGCATGTCTCTTTTTGAATTATGGTTTTCTCTGGGTATATGCCCAGTAGCGGGATTGCTGGGTAATATGGTAGTTCTAGTTTTAGTTTTTTAAGGAACCTCCATACTGTTCTCCATAGTGGCTGTATCAATGAACATTCCCACCAGTAGTGCAAGAGGGTTCCCTTTTATCCACACCCTCTCCAGCATTTAATGTTTGCAGATTTTTGATGATGGCCATTCTGACCGGTGTGAGGTGATACCTCATTGTAGTTTTGATCTGCATTTCTCTAATGATTAGCGATGTTGAGCATCCTTTCATGTGTTAGTTGGCAAACTGTATATCTTTGGAGAAATGTCTATTTAGGTCTTCTGCCCATTTTTGGATTGGGTTGTTTGTTTTTTTGCTATTGAGCTGCATGAGCTGCTTGTATATTTTGGAGATTAATCCTTTGTCAGTTGCTTCATTTGCAAATATTTTCTCCCATTCTGAGGGTTGTCTTTTCATCTTATTTATGGTTTCCTTTGCTGTGAAAAAGTTTTAAGTTTCATTAGGTCCCATTTGTTTATTTTTGTTTTAATTTTCATTTCGTTGAAGGTGGGTTAAAAAGGATCTTGCTGTGATTTATATCAAAGAGTGTTCTTCCTATGTTTTCCTCTCCATCTGTTCATGTCGTCTTTGATTTTTTTCATCAGCATCTTATAGTTTTCAGAGTACAGGTCTTTTGCCTCCTTAGGTAGGTTTATTCCTATATACTTTATTCTTTTTGATGTGATGGTAAATGGGATTGTTTCCTTAATTTCTCTTTCTGATCTTTCATTGTTAGTGTATAGGAGTGAAACAGATTTCTGCAAATTAACTTTGTATCCAGTACCATACTCTCTTGGTTACTGTGGCTTTGTATTATAATCTGAAGTCAGGGAGCCTGATTCCTCCAGCTCCATTTTTCTTTCTCAAGATTGCTTTGGCTATTTGGGGTCTTTTATGTTTCCATACAAATTTTAAAAAATTTTGTTGTAGTTCTGTTAAGAATGCCATTGGTAATTTGATAGGTATTGCATTGAATCTGTAGATTGCCTTGGGTAGTATAGTCATTTTGACAATATTGATTCTTCCAATCCAAGAACATGGTATATTTTCCATCTGTTCATGTCGTCTTTGATTTTTTTCATCAGCATCTTATAGTTTTCAGTGTACAGGTCTTTTGCCTCCTTAGGTAGGTTTATTCCTATATACTTTATTCTTTTTGATGTGATGGTAAATGGGATTGTTTCCTTAATTTCTCTTTCTGATCTTTCATTGTTAGTGTATAGGAGTGAAACAGATTTCTGCAAATTAACTTTGTATCCTGCAACTTTACCAAATTCATTGGTGAGCTCTAGTAGTTTTCTCGTAGCATCTTGAGTATTCTCTATGTATAATATCATGTCATCTGCAACAGTGAAAATTTTATCACTTCTTCTGATTGTTTCTTTTTTGGGGAGATTAATGATGAAGTCCCCATATCATTTTTACTATTCTACTCTTTTCCTTTGGCTTTCATTCTTGTTGATGGGATTTGTAGTCAGTCTGGATGTACAGATGCAATACCAGGCAATGGCTGCCTGTTCTTCCATCTTTATATTATTTAATATTTATCACCTAAATGATATCTCTATGTCTTGACTGTATTTTGTCAAGAGGTAGCATTTTCAGTTCATGCAAGGCATTCACCAGGCATTAGGTATAAAACTCTTGGATCGGGCTTTCCTGGTGGCGCAGTGGTTGAGGGTCCGCCTGCCGATGCAGGGGACAAGGGTTCGTGCCCCGGTCCAGGAGGATCCCACATGCCGTGGAGCGGCTGGGCCTGTGAGCCATGGCCGCTGAGCCTGTGCGTCCGGAGCCTGTGCTCCGCAACGGGAGAGGCCACAACAGTGAGAGGCCCGCGTACCGCAACAAAACAAAACAAAACAAAACAAACTCTTGGCTCAATTCCATCATGGGGATAGTTTTTCCATACCACGGAGAAATTCTCCAACACTAGCTGGGTGCCCTACAATTCAGCTCAATTCTGACGCTATCTGCCTGGAGATAGCACCAGATGCCACAGGTTAAGGACTCAGTCCTGCAAGACTGCCCCCTCCCCCGCCACTCTTCATATGCCAGTCGCAAGCTCAAGTTGTCAACTGTGCTTCTGACTCACTAGCTATAGATTGGAGCTTCCAATGACTCCCTCCTTGGGTTTGACTAATTTACTAGTACAGCTCACAGAGCTCAGAGAAACATTCTACTTATTAGATCATCAGCTTATTATAAAAAGATATAACTCAGGAACAGCAAAACGGAAGAGATGCATAGGACAAGGTATATGGAGGGCTTGGAGAGTCTATTCCCTTTCTGAGCGCACCACTTTCCCTGAATCTCCATATTTCACCAACATAGATGCTCTCCAAATCCTGTCCTTTTCGATTTTTATGGAGGCTTCATTACATGGGCAAGATTAGGTTAGCTTTGGCCATCAGCGACTGATTCAACTTCCAGCTTCTCCTCGCTCCACTCTTCAGAGGTCAGGGGGTGGGACTGAAAGTTCCAACCCTCAAATCATGCGGTTGGCTCTCTTGGCAACCAGCCCCCATCCTTAGGTACTGTCCAAAAGTTACCTCATAACATAACAATTTGTTGCTCTCATCACCTAGGAAATTCCAAGGGTTTAAGCAGCTGAGTCAAAAATGAGGACAAAGGCCAAATATGTACTTTTTATTATAAATCACGACATCACAAGGCATTTACATAAAATACAAATGCAGCATGTTATCCTGTTTTGACCCTTGTTTTTCCCTAAGAATTTACTCACACTTCCAGATGAGCTGTTGCCTGCAAAATGGATGGTTCAGGTATTGCATTTCTGCTATGAGGCTGGAGCGAGGGAAGAGAGTTCCCATAGAGGTCTGAGAGCTAAAGGAGTGAGCCAGGTGCATGGAGAATCATCAAGCATCCAACACCACAGTCCACTCCCAAACACCAAGTCTATTGGGATATAGGCAGGATCAGCATCAAAATGATGAGACCAAGTGTTTGTTGACTGAAAAAAATGCACAACCTAAAAGTTGAAAGTTATGCTTTTTTTCAGCAGACGTTCTGAGGCCTTCAAGCCCAGGACACAGCATCGCAGACAACGCTGAGAAACTGTTCCGAAGAGGCAAGCAGGGGAGCCAGGATATATAGAAGTTTTTGCAGCAAAAGACCAGGTAGGTGGAACATCAAAATATTACTGTTAATCAGAGAAAACCAGACATCTCAAGTTAATGAATTTAACGCCTTTCTATGTATGGGAAGATGCAAAGTCTGGGCTCATTTTGATTCCTATTTTTTTTTTTCTGAGTTGCAAAGTACAATTTTTTATTTTTATTTTTAAAGGAGCTCTACCTTTTGCTTTAGGACAGAGAATCTCAGAAGAGTCTTGAACATGGGTGGGTCCGTAGCTGCAAATTTCAAACCTTTGGGCCTGCCGTTTAAAAAAAATACAAACTAATCTTTCATATGAGAATACACCAAAATTAAATATGGAGGTTTAACTTGCATTAAGGGTTGGAAAGTAGTTTGACAACGTTGTGGTTTTCTTTATCTTGACCTGAAGGTATATTTCTATTGTGAAAATTGACATTTGTGCCTGGAGAGTCCCGGAGAACCGAGGGAAAAACACTTATTCCAGGACACCTAATATAGTGTCATTCACCCATTGTGCACTCAGCACATGTGTTATTGAAGGCTCCTTCCCCTGTTCAATTAAACACATCTAATCCACGCCTTGTAACAACTGGGCTTCAGCCATGCTTTGTCAACCAGCTCCCTGGGGAGCCCTCGATATGGAAACAGTATGGCTCATGTTGACCTGACCGAAGGTAGGCTTGACAGCTGAACCCTCCTTGACGTAGGGAAGCTGAGCTTCAGGCTTCAGGGTTTGCCCGACCATCAAAGCCCAGATTTACTGCTTAGCTGAAAAGACACTGCCTGGCTTCCGGGATGAGAGACGGTTTTTGCGTTATACCTTTTCCTCAGTTCGGTCTTTTGGATTGCCTTCGATGCCGCCAGAAGTGCACTTTCTCATGGTCTCTACCACCTTCCAGGTGCAGCTCAGCTCCTGTCTCCTCCAGCGTCTCCCATAATTACTCAACCCCACTTTGATCTCTTAGCTGCAGTGTCCTGTCAGCAGCTAATTTTCATGTATTGTTATTTTATGTCTTGTCATCTCATCTAGGCCGGCTTCCCCTGGGACATGCATGCTGCCTTACACCCTGGTTCTGTACCACAGTCCTCAGGATACAGCAAATGACAATCAAAGTCTTATAACTTTAGAAACGATCAGAAATACGTTTTTGGCCTCTCGCCTTCTGAGATGGCCCACACTCCGTCTATGGGAGTGTGTTTCTCCCAGGGTCACTCTCACTCTCTGAGACAGACAGCATTCTGTCTATGGAATGTGTGTGTCTCTAAATAAACCTGCTTTCACTTTACCAAAAAAAAAAAAAAAAAAGAAAAAGAAAAAAGAAAACAAAGAAAAAACACTATTTACTCACAGGCCAAAAAGCCCAGGGATTCTGTGCCATCGCCAAAGCAAATTAGCAATTGTAAGAAATATGTCTCACACAAGGAGATTTTTCAATACCCCTGCCACTTACTTAGGTGAGTTGAGACTATCTTGCGGGGGGGGGGGGGTCATCTTTTACAGCGGGAAAAAACCAACAAACAATAGCCTTGTACAGTCATATTCCAGGTCAAGTGGCCTGGAATCTCATCCTGTAGGAATTTGTATTTTCGAAGTTTGTATCTTCCTTGAATAATAGCAATCATTTAAGATATTTAAAAATAAGGAATTTGTATTTTCGAAGTTTGTATCTTCCTTGAATAATAGCAATCACTTAAGATATTTAAAAATAAGTTTCAAATTAAAATTTAGACTTGAGGCTAGTTCCATGTATATTCTTTTAAAAATGATTTAAAATTGAGTTACAATTTACATACAGTAAATTTCACTCAGAGGTCGACATGTAACCACCACCACAACCAAGATACAGAGCACTTCCATCACCACCCCACCAAATTCACCCAACCTTTCACAGTTAACTCCTTCCCCGATGCCCAGGTATCAGGTAAGACCTGGTCAGTTTTCTGTCCCTAGAGTTTTGCTTTTTCCAGAATGTCCTAAATGGAATCACGCAGCGTGGAGCCTTTTGAGTCTTCTTTCAGTTAGCACAAAGCATTTGAGATTCATCCATGTGGGTGTGTGTATCAGTGGTTTTGTCCTTTTTATTGCTGAGCATGCATATTTGTTTATGGATTATTGGAATCTTGGTTTTACAAGGAGTTGGGGGATCTGAGGTCACTATTGACAACCTGGGTACAGCCGTGACCGATGCCTCCCTTGGTTCACACTGTCTGTACTGTCTGCAGCCACTGTGATCTTCCATGCCAGGACCCAAGTTAAAGAAATTTGTGAGGGACCAGCTGACCCTTCTTGGGAAGGCCGAGGTGCCGGAGGAGGTAAAGTGTCATCTGGTGACATTCGGGATTTACATTTGGGGGTTGAGAGAGGAGAGCAGAGGCCACCGCACTGAGCATTAATCCCTCCTTGTACGCCTGTGTGATGGGAATAGTATTTTTTTAACTTGCATTACTGTAGTTTGATTACACATCCCGTCAAATGTACGTATATAAAAACAAAAAGATAATTATGGAGAAGGGAGTTGACAGGACAAGAAGAGATCTTTTTGTGTTCCCAGTATACTCACCACACATCAACGTTTGCAAGTATCTTGTCTAGGTCAGAGGTAGAAATTTTCTTAAGACCATGTCACAAGGATGTACATACTTGGAAAATCCCAAATCTATTTCCAAGACTGTTTTTAATCATTTGGAACCACCGTTTCCCAGAATCCCACCCCTTCTCTGCCCCACCTCCGAGGCTGCCACCTGCTCTCAGCTGGGTGTTTAGAGTGGCCTCCTATCCTGTCTCTGTGCCTCTGCCCTGGTCCCTCCATTTATTCTAACCCAGCAGCTATAGTGGTCCCCAATGAACAAAGCAAATCTCTCATTCCTCGGCTCAAACCATGCAATGATTGCCATTTCCCTTGGAGGACAAGCCATTGTCCTTCCTTCACGTGCAGGGTCCCACCCGGTTTGACCTCACCCCCTTCTACCCTCACTCCACTCACTCTGGGGCAGACACACTGACTCTGTGATGTTCCAGGACGTTATTCCCTCACCTCCTTCAAATCTTTGCTTAAACCACCTTCTCAATGGTGTCCGCTCTGTCCTCCCCATCTGGAAATTTAACTGTCGCTCATCCCCATTTCAGGAGCCCTAGATCACTTTTACTGTATTTTTCCCCTGCTTGCTGAGAGCTATAAACTCTTAACGATAATGCACAGATTCTTGATATAGCTGCAAGACTTAAGATGAATCACATTTCTAAACTGTTCATCGTAATTCTGATTCTTTGGTTCAGTTTGAAGCCAGACCCTGTGATAGATGCTGGGGATGAGGGCTTTACTAGGAACATGGGCAAGGAGGTAAAGGAAGCTCTGCAAACAAAGCAGAAGACAACTGGGGAAAGGTCAGGGGAAAATTCAGAAGAAGCGGTCTCTATTCTGGCAGAAGGAAGAGCGAAAGTTCGCAGATCAGACAAGGGGAAGGTATTGTTTCACGCAGATAAGGGTAGATCTGGAAGAGGCATAGAGCTGTGGAACCACACTGGGGCTAAACCACAGAAGCGAAGTATCGTTTCAGAGGTGAGTGTAGGTAGGGGGGCGTTGTGGTGGCAGGAGACAAGTTTGGACCACTGGGCGGGGCCAGATCATAAGGGGTCTTTACACCCTACTGAGGAGTCTGGACTTGATCCTCCAAGGTCACTAATGCAACTTAATTTAGAAAGTCTGCTAACTTGCTCCATATTAGGGATTTATCTTAGCTTGACAATGACATCTTTGATTAAGAAATGTTTAATTTTCTTTACTTAGTCTAAATCCAAAAAATCATGCATGTAAGAAGTTGAGGGTCTAGAGAATAGGGTGGCAGTGCATGCTTTCAGCTGCCTAGGAAAGACTATTTTGTATATAAATATTCTTGTGTAAATCTATGCACAGGTCAAACGAAAAGCTATTTTGCAGTGTCACACTATCTTTAGATGTGTGACAAGGAACTCATAATTTAGCATATTTAAGAGATTTCTCCACAAGAAATAACCATACTGAGATAACTGGGTTTTCAGTACTCCCTTTCTTAAATTGCAGAGATTCCTTTAGCCATTTTAACAAATCAAGATTCTCAGGAGAAAACAAAGCAAAAAAATCAATCTCTACAATCTTTCTCTTTACACCTCCTCATTTCTGCTCCCCAGGATATAAAATTTAATCTCCCACTCCCCCCACCTTTTTTTTGCAGTTTTTTTCTTCTGCGATCTTCAGATACCTTTAGCCCGGAGTTCAGTGTGTTTCAGTGGCTCATTTAGGTCACTGAAAACGAGTACTCCTCTGGCCTGATTATGACGGAAAGCAAAATTATCTTTCCCAATGATTCTATTGATCCAGGAAACACTCTGGGAGTCATAAAAGATGTCAGTGCAGATTTGCCTGCTGTTTACATTGAAGGTAACACAGTCATGAATATCCAAAGAGATACAGAATAAACCATTTTGTTAACTATTGGGTTAAATGTTTTCCTACAAGTGCAGTAATCAAGTGACATGAGGTCACATTTTTTCAGGAATCTTATTACTTAGTAAAATGAGCTGTTTTTTCTAGACAGGTTTGACTGGGAGGTAGATGATGTGATTTGCCAGTGATCACTGATCAATGATGTGTCCACTTAGTTCTTAGTGCAGTAAATTCATGGGGGAATGTAAGGATCCATTGACTGAAAATTCCCTTTTGCTTGTTGGAAATTACTGAAGTGTGCTTTAAAATAATCTAAATAATCCATTTTTAGTACTTGATGAGATGTTCAAGTTTTATCCCCTTGCAAAATCAAAATCTGCTGCTTACTACGTTAATGTGATATTTGCAAAGCTAATACCATAATATCAAGCCCAAAGACTCCACAAACCCTTGCAAATCAATCAAAGAAAAGTCAGGCATTCAATATGCATGAGGGAGGGTCCCATATATCTGTAGGTCACTGCCAAGTCAAGACGGATAAGGCACACGGCCTGACGAACTGTGTTCTAGTTCTGGCTTCATCAACAATTGTCTTTACAAGTCAATTAAACTATCTGAGCCTCAATTTTTCTTTTCTTTTTTTTTTTAAATCTGTAAAATAAAGAAATAAACATATCTTATTTAGTTAAAATAAAGGATCTTAAGCTTCTCTAAAACTATATTATCATCCTTTTGCTCTTATTCTTGGTAGGTGATAACCTTCTGCTTGTAACTTTCAAGGAATAAACTCAAGCCTGGGAACTTAAATTGTATCGCACTCCTGAGTTGAAGAATGAGATTAATTAAAAATGTTAATCTCTAAATTGACAAGTTTAGGTATTTTCCTATAGCTTTCGTTTATTTGTACCACTTGGTGATGAATAACGAACAATAAGTGCTTTTAATAAGTATCAGACAATTAAATGAGAATTCCTAGGAACTGACCTGGCATAGTTATTTTTAAAGGCTCCCCAGATACATTAATATGCAGCCACTGGTATGAACACTTACCATATAGGTATTCCGATCTTTCCTCTTCATACCTTAAGTGAAGCCCACTGTGCAAATATGCATCCAGACCAAAATAATGATTGAGCTGAACTAACTCATGCATGAGACAAAAACCTGTGAGCATCTGCAAAAGTGGCTAGCTAAAATGTGAGATCTTTGAGAAAGAAAACTCAATTGCATGTGCAATCTGCCCTCCATTTTCTCAACAAAACATAAAACCACTGAAAGGATAAAGTTAGAGCAAGTGGAAGGACGGTGGTTTTATTTTATTTTATTTATTTTAAAATTTATTTATTATTTATTTTTGGCTGCGTTGAGTGTTCCTTGCTGTGCGCGGGCTTTCTCTAGTTGTGGCGAGCAAGGGCTACTCTGCATTGCGGTGCACAGGCTTCTCATTGCGGTGGCTTTCCTTGTCGTGGAGCACAGGCTCTAGGCACAGCGGGCTTCAGTAGTTGTGGCTTGTGGGCTCTAGAGCGCAGGCTCAGTGGTTGCGGTGCACGGGCTTAGTTGCTCTGAGGCATGTGGGATCTTCCCGGACCAGGGCTTGAACCTGTGTCTCCTACATTGGCAGGTGGATTCTTAACCACTGAGCCACGAGGGAAGTCCCAGGACAGTGGTTTTAGATTTAGGTTGTGCGTGTGTGTGTTTTATATTTTAAAGAGATTTCATCAGGTTCTTTTTCTGTGATGTTTAGAAGTATTAACCATCCCAACACATAAGAAATTAATTATGTGGAGAATCAGGTGCATGGCCTAACTACGTAATTCTTGGTTGCCATAGAAACAGACGGAATATAGATTTTGCTTGCCTGTCACAGGTTCCTGGTATGTGTGGGGCTCTGCCCACAGAGGTAACTTAAGCAAGGTCTTTTCCACTCCTGCAGATGTACCGTCCCTGTTTCTATGTCTCTATTTTTCACTTTATTGTCAGGCCGGATAACAGGACTACTTACAAACCTATCTAGTTTATTATATGCCAGTATGCATTCTGAGAAAACAAAAATCGTGGACAGTGAAAGAGAAGGATGTAACTTTACATAAGCCAATTGACTTTTGGGACCTTGGTTTTATTATTTCTGAAATGTAAGGATGGAATTAAATATTTTATAAAGTATGTTGAAGTCTAGATCCTAGGAATCGTCAAACATAGTGTAAGAACAAGATTTTATAAAGGTTATGATTTAGTCACCTTGAGAGTTTTAAATTGCATTGTTTCTGAGAACTGGAAACTTAAAAAATGCTAAATGTCTCTGACTGCCAGTTTTTGTCTCACCCTTTTTGCAAATTGATTCATGGAGAAGTTTGGTGAAATAAATGAGCATAGTTGGAATCTAATTTTTAAAAAAGCTATGTAAGCTTCTAAACTAAGGAAAATATTGGAAAACTCAGGATACACAGGATACTGAGTTTTTTTAGTATGTATAAGATTTTTTTTTAGCCTGATACCAACTGGTTCTTTGACATACACAGATTCTTGGTTCAGCTCACAGAACCTCTGTCTACTAAACCTTAGATAAAAGGGATTCTCCCCTAGCTAGGCTCCCAAGGCAGGCACTGCTTTTGCATCTCTTATTCACCAAATTCTCCAAGTTAAGTGGCTTTTGCCCACTGCTAGATTCCAAAGAACCTGAAGGTTGTATTGCTTGATGTTTCTCTTAGCCTTTGAACATTAAGAGGTGCTTAAGCAAGATTTGTTGAATGAACACATTTATTCTAAATAGTATTTAGGGAAAGCTGGAGGTAACAAAGGAGCACTTGATCTCAACCCACGGTAGTAAATAGAGGTCACAGATAATGTTCGATAGCTCATCAGTGTTCTTCAGTGGACAACGTGAAAGATGGTACCTTTAGGGGTTGGTCAAGCCTCTAATTTAGTAGATTAAATAGTTTCCACTTTCAGGTCAAAGAGAGGAAGCCTTTCTTCAGTTACATATCCCAGGAAATTACTTCTGCACACACATCACTGTTAAACCACTGTTAGTTAAGCTTTTTCCCGCTTGGAGGCTTTGTTCCTTCGGTCTGGAGTTCTCCTCCTCCAGATCTTTCAGGCTGGCTTCAGGGCAGACACCACTTGGCGTTCAGATCAAATATCACTTTTTAAGAGATGATCACCGCCCCATGTAAAGCAGTTCCAGTGCCCGGCCCAGTACGCGGCACGTGGTAACTGCTTTTTAACATATTGTTTAATTAATGCACACAGCCAAGGGTGGGACAAAGAAAAGGCTTCCACAGCCTGGATGCCAAAGGCAAGACAAAAACCGTTTTCACAAGGGTTTGGGTGCTGGAGCTCCATCTGTCCTCCTCGTCCCGCGCTCTCCTCTTCCTGCTCCTTCCCCACTCGCATGGCTGTGCTTTCCCTCGCTTTTCTATCTGCTCTATGGAGAGCTGCTCTATGGAGAGCTGGAGGCGCAATTTGCTTGGCCCAGCGCAAAGTGAAAACGTTGGGCTCCTGGTTCGAAGGTCAGGAAAACAGCGTTTCGTTTTCTCCGGTGGTCTTTCTCCACCAGTCATGGCGTTTTTTATTTGCTATTTAAAATGATCCCTCCGCACTGGGATATTCGAGGCGAGGGGAGTGCGGACGTCGCAGGAGCCGGGGCTTGTGCCTAAACCCACCACGCTGGGGTCCAAGTTCAGGTCCTCCGGGGGGCAAAGTCCCCGCGGAGCAAAGGGCATCGGGAGAGGGACCCAGCACCTGTCCCCAGGAAGCGGGACTCACCTGAGAGGAGGCTCCAGCCCTTGGGGATGCTCCCAGCAAACTTCCCACAGATGCGATTACTAAGCGTTTCAAGACGGCTACTGCAGCAGTAGTATTCCACTCTATGGATTTGTTTATCCATCCATTTGCTGCTTCCAGTTTTTGCTGTTGCATATAAAGCTGCTATGAACATTCATGTAATAGCCTTTGTTTAGATGCATACTTTCATTTGTCTTGGGAAAATACCTAAGAAGTGGGATAGCTGGATCATAGGGTAGATATATGTTTAACTTTTTAAGAAATTGCCAAACCGTTTTCCAACACTGTTGAACGATTCTCTCACCAGCAGTGAAGGAGTGTTCAAGTTGCTCCATATCTTTGCCAACACTTGATATGGTCAGTCTATTTTGAAAGTAGTGATATGTCTAATTTGTATGTAGTAGTGTCTCATTGAGGTTCTAATTTGCATATCCATAATGACTGGTGATGCCAAGCATATTTTTTTTTATCTTTTATTTTTATTTTTATAGCTGTGTTGGGTCTTCGTTTCTGTGCGAGGGCTTTCTCTAGTTGTGGCAAGCGGGGGCCACTCTTCATCGCGGTGCGCGGGCCTCTCACTATCGCGGCCTCTCTCGTTGCGGAGCACAGGCTCCAGACGCGCAGGCTCAGTAATTGTGGCTCACGGGCCCAGTTGCTCTGCGGCGTGTGGGATCTTCCCCGGCCAGGGCTCGAACCCGTGTCCCCTGCATTGGCAGGCAGATTCTCAACCACTGCGCCACCAGGGAAGCCCCCCCAAGCATATTTTAATGTGTCCATTTGCCATCCATTTATCTTCTTTAGTAAATATCTGTTCAAATCTTATACCCATTTGTTTTGTTGGGTTTGTTTTCTAATTAGAGTTTATTAGAGTGTTTAATATATTCTGCGCTCAAGTCCTTTTTCAGGTAGAAGACTTGCAAATATTTTCTCCCAGACTGTGGCTTATGCTTTTATTTTATTAACAGTGTCTTTCAAAGAGCAGTTTTTATTTTGATGAAGTCCAGTTTTTTTCTTCTATGGATTGTGATTTTGATCATATCTAAGAAATCTTTGCCTAACCCTACATCATAAAGATTTTCTCCTATGTTTCTCCTAGAAGTTTTATAATGTTAGGTTTTGCATTTAGGTCTGTGATCCATTTTGAATTGAGTTTCGTATATGGTGTGAGACATGGATTGAAGTTCTACACAGGAACTAAAGGCCCTGGAAATAGTACCTATGTGAATAAAAAGACTTTTTTATCATTTACATATTTTGTTTAAAGCAAAGACAATAACAATATAATATGGTGTTTAAAATATAAGTAGAAAATATTTGATGATAGCAGTAGTGTAGAGACTGGGAGGAGAGAAATGAAAGTATGTTTTCTTAAAGTTCTTACGGGATACCTGAATGTTACTTTCAGGCAGAGTGTGATAACGTAGAGAGGACACTCTGAACCTTGAGAAACCACTAAACAATACGGAGAGTTATAGTTAATATGCCAGCAAGAGATCCAAAAGCAGGCAGAAAAAGAGGAAAAACAGAACAAAGAACAGATGGAACAGATGGAAAACAGATAAGTTGTAGCTTTAAACGCATCTACATCAGGAATCCCATTAAATACAAGCAACAATGTCTTTAATAACCTGATCTTGAATATCCGTCATCAACAGGAGGCATGTGGGAATGTGCGTAGAGATGGTCTGTTGGAGTCGGTAGAAGTTTTCTTTTGATTCTTTAAGTTTTCTCAGTAAAGTTGGATGTGAGAAAACCAACTTTTAGCTGAGAAAACCTTGTCTAATTTAGGTTGTTACCCTTGAGCTGAGCATCATTTTTATTTTCTTAATTTGATCCTGAACAGGTGAGGCATAGAAAAGAAATTCCAGATAAACATTAAACTGATTCGAATTAAACAGACAAATGGGGAGCTAAACTTTGTTTTCGATTGCCTTAAATCTAAAAGGCAAAAAATATTGTAATAATTAACACAGCTAGGAATCTGCACCCAGTGCATCTCCCTCATTCGTCTAGAATGCTTACTGGGAATTAATATTAATAGGGTAGTTTCCATCGAGACTTTTGCAGCTGCAAAGACCATAACATCACAGCGGCGATGCCCCGGACAGCTTCGAGGCTTGTGTGTGTCTGTCCAAGTCCAGTGTATCTTTTCCAACCAACTCAACAGCAAATACTTCTTGAGCTCCAATCATGAAAGCAGTACAGTGCTAGACACTCTTAATATTCCCCTAGTTCAAGATCAAGGGCTGTTCAATTAATTGCTGCAACTTTTCTTCTAACAGAAAATCTCTCATAAATTAAGAAGAAAATGATACATATACACAGGAGAACTCTGTTTCAATTGCTTTATGTATCATCATGCCAAACCAACAATGCTTTAAAAAGGCCCACAGACACCATGGAAATATCCCCCAAGTGCAAGAACATAAGTATTTTTCCTGTAGCTCTCCCTTGACAAGTCCTAACACAGCACTCTTAAAGAATGAAAGACAGCCTGGAATCAGAACGCTGAGGAAGGGTGTACAATCAGTGAGCAAACCACCACCTTGAGTTGATTCTTGTCAGTTGTGATGGACCAAATTTGGTTTCCATTTGGTTTCTTTGGTTTACACCTGAGAAGACCTCAGTGCCTTTGGAGTGAAAGTAATTTAACATATAATTTAGCTACATGAATATTTGCAGTTTGCAAATGGAAAGGAGACACTCCAGTGTGGGAGATGAAGTTTGCTTCTTAAGACAAAAGTTCTCTTAATTATGGACCCATAATTTAGGAAAGAAACAAAAGTAGAGATGTCTCCTGACTTCTCTATTAATCTGAAAACTGCTCCATCTACCACCTTTTGATCTAAGTGGAGAGGACATTATTCAGTTATCCTAAAAACGACATAGTTCAAGTCCACTGTGTACTAAAACTAAGACCATAAATATCTTCTATTTTAGGCAGTGATTGTGTCTCTGTATCTGTGTGTTGTGTGTATATGATTTTTTTTAAAGGAGCATCAGCAAGACATATTTAATAAATTAATGTTTGCTTCTCGAGTGTCACATGTGGCTGTGATAGTAAATTCGCTGCTACCCACGGAGGTTGTGAAGGGAAGGGGCCCAGTGACCAAGGAGAGTTGGGTAAGACATTAAGAATCTGTGCAGAGACTTCCCTGGTGGTGCAGTGGTTAAGAATCTGCCTGCTAATGCAGGGGACACAAGTTCGATCCCTGGTCCAGGAAGATCCCACGTGCCACTGAACAAGTAAGCCTGCGCTCCACAGCTACTGAGCCTGCACTCTAGAGCCTGCAAGCCACAACTACTGAGCCCGCGCGCCATAACTACTGAGCCTGAGCGCCTAGAGCCCATGCTCCACAAGAGAAGCCACTGCAATGAGAAGCCCGCGCACCGCCACGAAGAGTAGCCCTCGCTCGCCGCAACTAGAGAAAGCCCATGCGCGGCAACAAAGACCCAACGCAGCCAAAAAAAAAAAAAAAAAAGAATCTGTGTAGCCTCTCAGTTTCTACCCTGTTAAAGTGACCCAGATTCTGCTTAATTATGGTCACGAGATGGCCCAGCAAGGTCAACTGTCCCAGGATGAATGACTGAGAAGCTGGCAGCGGGGCTGTTGGTTCAGTTCTCTCCTACTGGAAAGATGTAATGGCTCCGGCCTGGCGATTTTCTTAGCTGGATGAGAGGCTGCACAGAGGGAGGAGGAGTGAATGATCCTGTGATCGTTTCTCTGGAAAAACAGTTGTGGAGTAAAAAAGCACCTAGCCAGACCTTCTCTCAAAAGGGCCCATGAGCGCAATAGCTGTCTCTCCTCTGTGTAGAGAAAGCAGTCAACCAATGTTCCTTGAAGCTCAGTGGAAGTTTTGCCTGACATCTTAGACAACTACACATGGCTCCTTAAGGGTGTGCAAATTGCCAGTGGTGTGACAGTGATAGCTAACATTTATTGTGCTTACTATGTGCCAGGCTGTGTTCTGGGCCTCATATGTTTTCACCAGTTTAGTCTTTACATACAACAATCCTAGGAGGTAAGTATTACAACTCCCTTTTTACAGACGTGGAACTGAGGCCCAGAGAGGTTAAATAGCTTGCCTGAGATCACACAGCTGCTAAGGGACAAAGCCAGGATTTGAATACAGGATCATAGGATCACAAGACAGATGGTGCTCGTGTAAGGAATATAGCTGACGGTAACGCAGGCTGCGGTTTACACATTTGGGCACTTAAGGCATTACAGATTTTTTTGGTTGTATTTTCAGTTTTCCTAGTGTTTTAATGAGTACTATTACCTTGACTCCATGGTTAATATTAATAAGGCTAACAAAAATGTTTTACTGAAATAAAATTAATAGGCTTTATTTGATTATTAAATTATAATATATGGTAATTATAATTTTAAGAATGTTTTAATGTGAGTAATAACATTATTGCAGATCTTATTTGCCTTATTTCTTTGTCTCTCATTTAGCTATTTTTAATTAGAGTCATCCTGCAAGGAATTTTCACAGCATGAGTTTTGCACTCTTAAAATATAGAAGTATAAGGACTTCCCTGGTGGCGCAGTGGTTAAGAATCCGCCTGCCAATGCAGGGGACACGGGTTCGATCCCTGGTCCAGGAGGATCCCACATGCTGCGGAGCAACTAAGCCCCTGCGCCACAACTACTGAGCCTGCGCTGTAGAGCCCTCGAGCCACAACTACTGAAGCCAGCGGAGCAACTAAGCCCCTGCGCCACAACTACTGAGCCTGCGCTGTAGAGCCCTCGAGCCACAACTACTGAAGCCTGTGCGCCTGGACCCCGTGTTCCACCACAAGAGAAGCCACCGCAATGAGAAGCCCGTGCACCGCAACAAAGAGTAGCCCCCACTCGTTGCAACTAGAGAAAGCCCGCACGCAGCAACGAAGACCCAACACAGCCATAAATAAATAAATTTATTAAAAAATATATATATATAGAAGTATATGTACTACCTGCAGTTTGTTCTTCTATCTTTGGCCTTCTTTTTTTTTTTTTTTTTTTTATAAATTTATTTATTTATGGCTGTGTTGGGTCTTCGTTGCTGCGTGCGGGCTTTCTCTAGTTGCAACGAGTGGGGGCTACTCTTTGTTGCGGTGCACGGGCTTCTCATTGCGGTGGCTTCTCTTGTGGTGGAACACGGGGTCCAGGCGCACAGGCTTCAGTAGTTGTGGCTCGAGGGCTCTACAGCGCAGGCTCAGTAGTTGTGGCGCAGGGGCTTAGTTGCTCCGCAGCATGTGGGATCCTCCTGGACCAGGGATCGAACCCGTGTCCCCTGCATTGGCAGGCGGATTCTTACTTAGGTCGCTCCGCAGCATGTGGGATCTTCCCAGACCAGGGCTCGAACCCGTGTCCCCTGCATTGGCAGGCAGATTCTCAACCACTGTGCCACCAGGGAAGCCCTGGCCTTCTTAATGTAAATTTATTTGTGGTGAGGATGATTAGGGAAAAAAAGCAGATATAACTGCAATATCACACCTCAGTAAAAAAAGGACTAATCTTCTGGGAGAGAATGGATACATGTATGTGTATGGCTGAGTCGCTTTGCTGTGCATCTGAAACTATCACAACATTGTTAATCGGATATACTCCAATATAAAATTAAAAGTTAAATAAAAAAGGACTAATCTCTCCCTTTAAACATCAGAATGTAAGTTCACTGAAGTGAGGTCATAGGCATGAATTTGAATATCACCTAATTAGTAGCAAACATAAATTATTCGCAAGATTCTGTTTTGTGTTATTAATCACAAGGCACATTCCTTGTACAAATTATTTTTTATACTATTGTAGATAACATCTTCTGAAATATCATTTTTAAGTTGTGTGTTGCAGGAACTTAGACTATAATTAATATTTGTAAACTGTTTTTCATATCCAGCAAATGTGCTAAATTCTCCTACCAAAAGCTTTGGGTTTTCTATGCACACAATCATATCATCTGTTAATCATGACCATCTCCCATTTTCTAATTCCTATGCCCCAGCAGTGGAATTAAAGATTCCCCTTGGCACTTTTTCAGGTTCTGAAGAGGCAGCAATGTTCCTGCATCTGTGGGAGCTTACATTCTAGTTGATGAAACAAGAGAGAAACACATGAGAAAGTATCAGATGGCGCTGAACAGAAAACCTGGGAGAGTGCTGTGGTCGAGAGTGGCTACCTCTGATTGGGCCTCAGGGAAGACTGGCCAGAGGAGGTGACTTTGAGTAGAAATCTACTATACAGCAACTGTGGACCATGCTGAGTTCAGGAGGAAGGACATTCACGGCAGAGCACAGCCTGGGCAAAGGGTCTAAATATTGGTAATCAATTCTGAGTGTTTGGTGGACAGAACGAAGTCCTGTGGCTGGAGTGTGGCTGGCAAGGGGCAAGTGGGATATGGTGAGGTCAGAGGGTTGGCCGGCCAGGGTGAGGAACTGGTTTTTACTCGTGATGTTGTTGGAGCACAAACTGGATGTTTTTCTACAAAGAAGTTACACAATCTGATTTATAATAAACAACTGAATAGGTAAATAAACAAGATACTTTCAGACCACGACACAAACTCTTTAACAAATAAATAAACAAGATACTTACAGAGGAGGATGACACAAACCTTTTAATGAGTAAATATGTAAACGAACAAGATACCTTTGGAGTATCACCCACTGCCAGTGCGTTAATAGACTACTCCCATAACATCCTGGGTGAGTCTTTCTCTCCCTCTTTTTTTTTTTTTTTTTTTTTTTAATAGACTACTCCCATAACATCTTGGGTGAGTCTCTCTCCATCCTGGGTGAGTCTTTCTCTCCCTCTTTTTTTTTTTTTTTTTTTTTTTAATAGACTACTCCCATAACATCTTGGGTGAGTCTCTCTCCCTCTTTTTTTTTTTTTCTTTTACTTTATTGAAGTATAGTTGATTTACAATGTTGTCTTAATTTCTTCTGTACAGAAAAGTGACTCAGTTATCCATCTTGTTGTTTATCCATCCTATGCATAATAGTTTGCCTCTGCTCATCCCAAACTCGCATTCCTTCCCTCCCCTAACCCCCCTTCCCCTTGGCAACCACAAGTCTGTTCTCTATATCTGTGAGTCTGTTTTTGTTTCATAGATATGTTGATTTGTATCATATTTTAGATTCCACATATAAGTGATATCATATGGTGTTTGTCTTGCTCTTTCTGATTTACTTCGCTTAGTATGATCATCTCTAGGTCCATCCATGTTGCTGCAAATGGCATTATTTCATTCTTTTTGATGGCTAATAATCCATTGTATCAATATATATGTACCACATCTTCTGTATCCATTCATCTGTCAATGGACATTTAGGTTGTTTCCATGTCTTGGCTGTTGTAAATAGTGCTGCTCTGAACATAGGAGTGCATGTATCTTTTCAAATTATAGTTTTGTCTCGGTATATGCCCAGGAGTGGGATTGCTGGATCATAAGGAAACTCTATTTTTAGTTTTGTTTTTTTTTCTCTGCCTCTTCCCCGCCCCCGCACCCCCCCCCCACCCCCGCCACACTTAGCTTTCTTTCTCAAATCTCTGCTTTATTTACAGATGTAACTTCTCAACACAGGGTGCCATCCTTCTGTGTTTCCTCCTATAGGAGGACATTCTGTGCAAGATATATACTTTTAAAATAAGGACTCTTGCCATGACTCTCACTCATCAAATCTTTATGATACCTATGAGATTTTTATTTGTTTATCTATTTTACTGTGGAAAATTTTTCATTTCTCTTGCTTTACTAGCTACATTGTATTTAGCTAATAAAAGCAGGTGGAAAAGAGAGGAGGATGGGTGAGGTCATGGTAGGGAAGATTGAGTATTCCGAGAGAGCAAAGAGCTTAGTTTGAAGGCTTGGTTTGGTACATTTAGAGAAGGGGAGAGGCAGGGAGCTGGATGGGCAAGGAAAGTGGCCTAAGAAGAGATTGGAGAGGCAAGCAGGCACCAGAGCATAAGGGACCTAGCAGGTCATGGAAAGGGTTTGGATTTTGTTTCAAGAGAAAATGGATTTGTTGAGAGGGTAGATGTACAAAAGACCACATATTCTTATTTGTGGAGAGGAAAATGAAGCAGTGTATTTAATCAAAGGAGAAATATGTAGCCCCAAATTTTCATCTAGAAAAAAATACTTTTTTTCCATCCTGGTATTTAATCAGTTGGTCTCCAATTAATTACCTTACTTTAGATTCATTATTTAAAGGAAAGTGGTGTTAAAACTTCGACTCAGGGTTTGCTATGCCATTCTCCAGCCAAAGAACATGCTGGGAAAAAAAGTTGTGAGTAAACTCAGGAAGAAATTGGAGGCCATTAAGACATATACAGAGCTGCAGCCCAGAAAGATGCTATGGGTGGAAAGAGGCTGGCAACCCAAACCCAAATTCCTAAGCAGGCACAGCCAGTATCCCACGGGTCTGAGGGAAGAGTCTCTGAAGTTTACAATTCAGTGCTGCATGGGGATAGGGTGGGTCGATTGAGCCTCAGCCAGGGTGAGAGAAACGAAGCAGCAGCCAGCCCTTAGGACAGCATTGTCCAATGTAAATATAACACAAAGCACATGTGTAATTAAAACTTTTCTAACAGCCACATTAAAAAATAAAAAGAAGAAACAGGGGAAATTAAATTTAGTAATGTATTTAATTTAACTCACTGTATCCAAAATAGGAGCATCTCAACATACAATCAATACAATAAGATATTTTACACTTTTTTTCCCATGAAGTCTTCCAAATCCAGCGTATTCATTTCAGTTTGCACTAGCCATGTTTCAAGTGCTCAATAGCTATGATATGGCCTGAAGAGCTAGGGGCTGTGTTGGGTTTTCCCCTATCCCATTGTGGTTTGCAACAGAGGTAGCTAGTCAGAAAAAAAAAAAAGAAAAAAAGCCACTTCTAGACTATGTTCATCAGACAAATCTCCAGATCATGACTATTGTGGAGCTGTAGGCTACTTCAGCCATTAAACATCCCAGATAGGATGCAGATTTGACCTTGTTCTAGAAGCTTCGGTCTGGTGTCAGTCAAGTTGAGGGCAAATATGAAAGGACGACATCAAACCAAGCATCCCCGAGTCTTACTAGACTTCTAATCAAAATTCATTCCACTAATTTGATTACATTGAAAAATGTAAGCTTCAATGAGTAAAGACTCATATATTTATAATAATTTATTCCCATCATAATGAGCATGCTCAATTTGTTTTTATAGTATCTAACCTTTGCAAATTGCCTTTGAATTGAGTTCATCTGTATTACGAGAGAGCCACACTATCATGAGCTGGGGAAAGGTCATGAGTAATACCTGCCAAATGCACGTTATCTCTTGCCTTAGCTTTCTTTTTTCTTCATTTTCCTGTTTTAGTTATTTATAAGAATTTGCAAACCTTTAGATTAAGTACTCAAGGACTTTAATCCCCTTCACGGGTCAAACAGTAGGACAAAAAACCTTGAATGTGGGCCAGACCTTTAGAGAAAATAGAGTTCCTGGTGTACCTGTCCACCCCACGTCTCTCAACAGGCCACCTCTAATCTGATGTCTTCAAGACAAACAGCCAAGCCCTCAAGTTATTATAATAAATCTCATTTTAGAATTCATTTACAAGCAAATATTTCAAACTTCCTTGTGGGAAATCACTAGAATTCTATTTGCACCTTCCTTCTTTCTCCCGAGCAAGTGTAACAGAGGACAAACCTGACTCCATACTGGATCTATTCCTTTAGCTCTAACCCTTGTGCTCTTCTGCCTGTGCTTAGTCATTCGGGCTCTGTACCTTCTGTAAGAGAATGTTGCCTATAGGCTGAAATATACACGTTAGCCCATTCTCAAGGCTCTAACCTTTAAAGGTATAACACTTTTCCATTCATATAGAGATAAGAATTTTCAGAACAGAAGTTTATAGAAACATTGTGACCAGACCTACCTGGACAGCTGCAAGAACAAAGGATTCCGGCACCAAGAAGTCTGCAACAACCAGCCACACCCCCTCCCCTTTTAGTAAAAAAAAAAAGCCTGAATTCTAACTCAGGTAAGATGGTTCTTTGCACGAGTCCACCACCTTCTTGGTCTGCTGGCTTTCCAAATGAAGTCACTATTCCTTTCCCCAACAACTTGTCTCTCAATTTATTGGCTTGTCATGCAGCAAGCAGTGAGAGCTTGGACTTGGTAACACAAGGAAACCAAAGAACTCAATGTAGCAATTATTTTGTGGGTGAGGTTTATGCCAAAGCTCAGCTATTCCTTGGAGATGCTCATCTGAATTCAGCATTCCTTACCAATTGGAAGTGAAACAAACACGCAAATACTCTTCACAGGACTAATATCACATTAATCCTAAAAGTAATATCTTTCTGTGCTGGGAGGGTTTGACATCTGGATATATATTTTAGGAGGTATGGATTCAGTGCCAAGAGAACATGTCTGAAACTTCTAGCATAAGCACTATTCTTCCCTTTAATTAAAATAGTAACTAATGCTTATAGAAGGCTTACCATGCGCCAAGCCCTGTTCTAAGCCCTTTTGTATATAATAAGTCTAATTTTCAAGCAACTCTATGAGGTAGTGTGGAAAAAACAAGAAATATATATATATATATATATATCGGTCTCTGCCCCAAATTCCTGGCACGGAGCTTCTAAAACCCTTGTAATTTCCTAAGTAATAAGAGCACTAGGAGAATCTTTTGTTCTAATGAGGCAACTCTGTGCGAGTTCCTAGATGTCTCCTGGATGGGGACCAGTCACCAGAAAGACCATACCATGAATGGAAGCTTGGACTTTTCAGCCCCCTTCCCTCCCACTTCTCTAGGGAGGGGAGAGGGGCTAGAAATAGACTTAATAATTGATGATGCCGGGCCTCCCCGGTGGCGCAGTGGTTGAGAATCCGCCTGCCAGTGCAGGGGACACAGGTTCGATCCCTGGTCCAGGAAGATCCCACATGCCCCAGAGCAGCTAAGCCCGTGAGCCACAACTACTGAGCCTGCGCTCTAGAGCCCATGAGCCACAGCTACTGAGCCTGTGTGCCACAACTGCTGAAGCCCGTGTACCTAGAGCCAGTGCTCCGCAACAAGAGAAGCCACCACAATGAGAAGCCCACACACCGCAATGAAGAGTAGCCCCCGCTCACCGCAACTAGAGAAAGCCCGCGTGCAGCAGCAGAGACCCAATGTAGCCAGAAACAATAAAACAAATAAAATAATAAAATAAATAACTTTAAAAATATATAATTGATGATGTGTACGGGAGGAAGCCTCCACAGTTGGAAAATATATCTATGTTCTGGGAGGGTAATGCACCCCAACTCCAGAGGGACAGAAGCTCTTATGCTCAGCGCCCTCCCAGACCTCACGCTATGTATCTCTTCATCTGACTGTTCATCTGTATCCTTTATCATATCCTTTCATAAATTGGTAAATGTGTTTTCCTGAGTTCTGTGAGCTGCTTTAGCAAATAATTGAATCCAAGGGGCAGGAAATCATGGGAACCTCTGATTTGTAGCCAAGTTCGACAGAAGTTGTGGGTAACCTGAGGACTTACTACTTGTGATTGGCATCTGAAGTGGGGCGGGAGCAATCTTGTGGCACTGAGCCCTTAACCTGTGGGATCTGACACTATCTCCAGGTAGCTGGTTCCAGAACTGAATTAAAGTGTAGGTCACCCAGCTGGTGTCACAGAATTGCTTGGTATGGGAAAAAAAAAACCCCACACATCTGGTGACCAGAAGTGTCAGAATTATTGTGAGTGTGATAGTAGTATGAGAAAGAAGGAGAAACACAGGAGGAAGGACTAAGTCTTTCAAACACAGATAGATGTTATTTTTTTCATTGTTCTGAGAAATAAAGTACAAAATGTATCCAACTGTTAAATCCAAGAGGCACACACATGGTTGTGTCTATAAGTCTATATATTTTAAATATCTCATAATCAAATAAAATTAAAAGTTTTTTAAAAGCTCAAAATGATATAAAATGCCTAGCACAAACCCTGGGCATTCAGAAAACATTCCCCATCCCTTCTACACCTCCCAGACCTCCACAGCACCTTCCACGAAACCTCAGGCTTATTCCATCCCCCATATGTCACCACCTGTCCTGATCATTATTTTTTTGCCATTTAAAATTTTTTTAATTGAAATACAGTTGATTTACAATGTTCTGTTAGTTTCAGATATACAGCAAAATGATTCAGTTATACATGCATACATATATATATTCTTTTGTTACATTCTCTTCCATCATAGGTTATTACAAGATGTTGACTATAGTTCCCTGTGCTATACTATTTCTACCTGTGACCAGACATGCCCCTTATTGCTAAATGGTCAAGCATTGGCTGGAATTAGCCATCAGTAGGGTGCTGTGGTCTTTCCAGTATCTGTACCTTAAGTTCTTGAGGGTATTGCTTGGGGGCATTTGGTGAAAGCCCAAATGCTATTATTTAAAAATCAGATGGGCACAGCCATGTTCATGACAGCATTATTCACAATAACCAAAGAATGAAAACAACCCATGTGTCCATTGACAGATGAATGGTAAACAAAACATGGTACATACAAACAATGGAATATCATTCAGCCTTAAGAAAGAAGGAAATTCTGACACATGCTACAATATGGATGAAACTTGAGGCCATTAAGCTGAGTGAAACAAGCTGTTCACAAAAGGACACACATTGCATGATTCCACTTAGATGAGGTCTCCAGAGCAGTCAGATTCATAGAGACAGAAAGTAGATGGTGTTTACTGGGGGCTGGGAGGAGGAAATCGGTAGTTATTGTTTAATGGATACAGAGTTTCAGTTTTGCAAAATGAAGTGTGCTAGAGATGGAATGTGGTTGCCACAACAGTGTGAATATACTTAATGCCACTCAACTGCACACATAAAAATGGTCAAGATGATAAATTTTATGTTACGTGTATTTTACCACAATTAAAAAGAAAAAACAATCCGATGAGCAAGCAAGCTGAAACCCAGAGACGGTTGCTACAAAAACCAGTTCTAATGTATTTCTTGACTTATTTGTCTTGGCTTTGTTTCTTGTTAATATTCACGCTCACGTTTGTGGTATTAATTTAAAAAAAAATTTTGTCATTAAAGGTAATTTCATCCATAATCCCACAGGCATCCCTAAAGCTCACCAGTTTTAAATTTTTCTGTGGGTTGTGGGTTTCTTTTGGTGCCTTTTAATCTTTTGTTTAACATTGAAATATGATAGTTTGCATTCTGTTTCCAAAACAAGTTCTCCATATATTAATTTGCAGTGTTGACTTATGCTTTATAATCTTCGTACTAATTTTTAGGGGCCTGAGGACATTTTATTGAACTAATATGCCATCCTTTGTTGATCTATTTATTTCTGGAGGACAAGTTTTAGTTGTTTCTTGTTTTTTTTGCTCTTGTAATTCCAAATCATGACTATTATCATTTTATATGTTTTCATTAAATTTTAAAAAATGGAATGGGCTTTATAACTTAGAGATTATTCATTTCTGACCTCATCTGAACAGAATCAAGGTGGTCATGACCCTCAATTTATGACATACCCTAAGTCTATACCTGGATATTTAAATTCTTAAAATTTGATTTCTTCTTTCATTTATGATACCCAGCCTCACTTCTCCTTCCTCTTCTCATGTATTTAACATACACACTTCCATCATTTTATTTACATGTATACATAGTAGGTTTCGTGTTTTGAAAAGCCTACTTAAGTAGCATTGTGCTTTTAACCTCATTTGCTTCCTTACTTTTTCACTCAACGTTGTATTTTTGAGATTTATCCATGTGGCTAAACACAAAGCCAGTTAATTGCTTCTAACCTTTGCATAGAATTCTATTTTACTGATAGTTCACGTTTGGATGGACGTCACTATGTCTAATTCCTTGCTACTGAAAGCTATGCTTTTCCCAGCTCACAGGTTTACATCTCCCTTTGCACTTGTGAGGAAGTTTTTGTGGCAGGTACTTGCACGCAGGCCTGGGATTGCCAAATCCCAGGGCATCTGCAGCCACAGTTTCAAGAATACTGGAGGCTGTTCTCCAACGGCTCTGTATGCAGGTAGTCCCACCAGCGGTGTCCGAGGGCTCTTACTCTCCAACATCCTCTTCAGAGCTTAGTGTTCGGAAGTCTCAAATTATTGACAAACTAAGGACGGTAAAATTGTATCTGGTTTTGTTTTAATTTGCTTTTCCCTGATACTTAGAGAAGTGAGGCATCTCTCTGATTAGTTCTTATGTGAATTACCTATTAATATCCTTCACCCTTTCAAAAGAATTTGAGGTGTCCTATCCCTTTCTTACTGACTTACAGGAACTTCTTCTGTAGTGTAGAAGTGCTGAAGCTGGCTTAATTCCTTTCCAGTCCTCTTAGAAATAGGCTAATTAGACCACAATCAGTCTATGTCCAGGTATGTCGACCCAGAGGTTAGATATAGTTCCCAGAACACCAATTTGCTTTGACAACTCTGGTTGGATTCTGCATAACTCTCAAGGCTTGGTCTGTCTCTGCAGTCACAATTCAAATGTCCTACTAATGATGCCTGAGATGAGGAAAGCCTCTTTCTCAGTAGCTCCCGCAAAAATCTAGGGCCGAAATCTCATTAACTTATGCTGTACTTTTAACTTTTCCTGACCAGGGAATAGAATATTCTGATTGACCAGGTTTTGAAAGAGATTCCTATGTGGCATGTCACTAAGTGGCGAAGAGACACTTCCTTCTTGTGTAGAATACAATTCTGCAGCAATACATAAATAAATAGGTACATGTATATTATGAAGATGTATATATTCTTATTCTAATATAAAGAAATTTCCCATCTATCCCCCATCCCATTAAATAAATATATATTAAATTTGATCCGAGGCCTTTTGGCATCTATAAGGATGATAATTTGATTTCTATTCCCATCTTAATTTATTAAAATGCCAAATATATTCTTTTATTTCCTAAGATGAAGTCTACTGGTATTGCTCCTCTGAATTCTGCTTGCTCATCAGGTATTGTTATTTTAATGTGATGCTAAAGCCTATTTTTGAATACAGGTCATTTACTATTTTTGCTTTGAGGTTCATGAGTGAATGACTCCCTAATTTTCTTTTTTCTGCGTGTGCTCTTTCTGTCAGATGTTAGTATTATGGTCTATGACAAGAATTTGGAAGATTCTCACTTTCTCACTCCTTACCATTTGCTGGAGTAGTTTAAATAGCATTGGAGTTACTATTGCTTAATATTTTAATAGACTTCAGCTGTGAAATTACCTGGCACTGCTATAGTCAGGTTCCTTTTTTTAAAAATTAGTTTTAGGATTTTTCCTCACCTGTATTAATTTAAGTTTGTTTTTTTGATTATACAAAACATTAACATAGAACAAAAATCAAAACTTCTTTTTTTGGCTACGCCACGTGGCATGCAGGATCTTAGTTCCCCAACCAGGGATCGAACCTGTACCCCCTGCACTGGGAGAGCAGAGTCTTAACCCACTGGACCACCAGGGAAGTCCCCAAACTATTTAAACAGATATATTCTGAGGATGTTCATTCCCATCCACCTCTTCCCACCCACCCTCAGCAGCTTCTGGTTAATCCTTATGCAAAAATAAGCACACATATATATAGTAGGTTCTTATTTCTCTTTTTTCCTATGCAAATGGTGTATATTTTGTATCTTGTTTTTTTCTTTTTCAATCTTAACAACGCATCATTAAAATTACTCCATATCAATTCATAGAGATTTTTCTTATCTTTTTTTTTAACATCAGCATATTTTTTTCATAGAGTGGATGACCATTAATTATTTATTCAATCTCCTAGGTATGAGATTTAGGTTCTTTCCATTACTTTGCTATTACAAATAATACCACAATGAATAATATTGTGATTTTTTTCTCTGTGATATTGAAGGTATATATATTCAGGGTAAATTCCTATAAATAGGATGCCTGGTATTACAAGCCTTTGAAAAAAAGGTGAATTCTTAGGTTTCAGTATTTAAGAGTTTGATACATGTTACTTCTACATCTAGATTGTTCTTAGGTGATTTAGGGTTTCTTTTTTGTTCGTTTGCTTACCTAATGTATCATGATCTGAAAGATGTTTTATTAGTCTCCTTTTGCTGTTGTGCCTTTATTTCTCCTAGTGTTTCCTGTAGATTTTTCTCTGCATTTTGGACCCAATGTTATTTGGTGCACAGATAGGTATAACTGTAAGATCTGCCTTGAGGATTGTATCTGTCATCATTGTAAAGCACTTTTCTGGACTCATTTAACGTGTTTGTGTCTGAATTCCACCTTGTCTGATGTTGTGACCATGGCTCTTGCTTCCCCTTGTCTGCATTTGTGTGTATGGACCTTTGTCCCTTCTTTGATTTTCAACTGTTCCTAGTTGAGTCTTCACTTACACACATCATTCTTTTGGACTCTGCTTAGAATTCCAGCTAAGGGCTTTTCTTTTCATAGATAGCTGTGTACCTTGTTACAAGTTTGATATGGCAAATACATTTTATCTTAGTTACAGTGTCATTCAATTGTTTAACACTTCCTTTGTTTTAGTGTATTTCACTAGGTGTAACAGTGTGTTTGTGTGGGGGGCACGTTCATGTGCACACATATTCTAGAAATTTGGAATATTTGTACACAGTTTTTAGTTTTTAGGAATTACTTTAACTATAATTTTGTGTAATATACTTAATAGTTTAAATCCTCATTTTTGACTAACTTCCCATTATGATAAAGTTAGCTGATTCCACTTTCTCCTTTCTCCTCTTTCTTCCTTCTACCATCTGATTTTTTAAAAAAACTTATTAGGAAACAGTTGTTCCCCATGTATGCATCACCCAGCTCCAAAAATAATAATTAAATCTCATTTCACCTATACCCCACTCATTTCTCCTCTCCTGTGTTAATTTAAAGCAAATTCAAGTCATATCTTTTTTTCCTGCAAACACTTCAGTATGTATTTCTAAAAGACAAGAATTTAAAATATTTAAACAAATATGATTGTTATACCTAAAATAAAAGTTAAGGCAGGAATAAATGATGTAGCAGAACTGGAAGTGGCCTCACCCGAGAAGGGAAGGGATTAGGTTAAGATTGAGCTAACCATTTGGTCAGCATTAAATTTTCCAGTTATATCATAAATGATACCAAAATTTTAACTCAGGATTCAAATAAATCCACATATTTTGATGGGTTGCTGTATATTTTAAGTCTCTTTTAATCTATAGGCTCTCAGCTCCTTCATCTCTCTCTCTCTCTCTCTCTCTCTCTCCCCCTCTCCCTTGCAATTTGATTTTTGAAGACCCTGGACCATTTGTCTTGTAGAGTGTTCCGCAGTTTGGATTTTGCAGATTACTTCCTAGTGTCATAGTTCAACATGTTCCTCTGGTATCTATATTTCTATAGATAAAAAAAATTGGTAGTTCACCTAGGATATTGATCATATTCAGGTTCTTATTTTGGAGGAGATGATGGTGGTGGCAAGACTACTTTATAGGTGGTAGCATGCATTGTCTTCCATGAAGAGGTATGTAAGAGCTGAGTGTCTCTTTTTAAGATGGTCGAAGTTGGGGACTTCCCTGGTGGTCCAGTGGTTAAGAACCCGCCTTCCAATGCAGGGGACACGGGTTCAATCCCTGGTCAGGGAGCTAAAATCCCACTTGTCACCGGGCAACTACCGAGCCCACGTGCCACAACTAGAGAGAAGCCCACGCGCCACAACGAGATCCCGTGTGCCGCAACTAAGACCTGACTTAGCCAAAAATAAAAATAAATAAATAAATATTTTTTAAAAAAAGATGGTTGAAGTTGTTGATATCCAATTTGATATCCAATGCTTAGACCTATTAATTCACTGGGGGTTGTAAAATAATATTCTAATTTTCTTCTTCTGCATTTATTACCTGGAATACTTCTATAATCATTTATTGTTTGGTTACATAAAGATGGTGGCACAGTTTGTATCAGAAAGAGGATAAATGCTTGACTCATTCCCTTTATTTACTAAATCTTAAGGGAACACTGGGAATAATTGCTTTAGAATATTACATAATCACTCATTTGAATTGAAAGCACAGTAGTTTGACCTTATAGATTTTATCAGATAAATCCTAAGGATACATACACAGACAACTGTAAAGAAATAAAAGTTTCAATAATCATATCATTAGTCTTAATATCGTGTGTATATAATATATATTATTGGGATAGAGCAAATTAATATGTTAATGTTTTCAGGAAACAAAACTTTCAGAGAGAAAATAGCTACAAATATAAAATCAAACAAAAACTCTGAAATGGGAACATTAGCTTGAGCTTATGATATATTTTCTTCTATATTTTAAAAATAGAAACTATGCAAAGCTGTTACCGAGTCCAAGCTCGTACTGCTCGCTGCATGATAGGCCAATAAATCAAGAGACAAATTGTTGGGGAAAGGAATAGTGACTTTATTTGGAAAGCCAGCAGACCAAGAAGATGGTGTCCCAAAGAACCATCTTACCTGAGTTAGAATTCAGGCTTCTTTTATACTAAAAGGCGAGGGGGTGTGGCTGGTTGTTGCAGACTTCTTGGTGCCGGAATCCTTTGTTCTTGCAGCTGTCCAGGTAGGTCTGGTCACAATGTTCCTATAAGCTTCCAACAAGACAAATGTTACTCTGTGTTCTGCAACTTTTATCTCTGTATGAATGGAAAAGTGTTATACTTTTAAAGGTTAGACCCTTGAGACTGGGCTATTTCAAGGTGTAGGCAACATTCTCTTACAAAAGGTACAGAGCTCCATGACTAAGCACAGGCAGCAGAGCACAGGGGTTAGAGCTAAAGGAATAGATCCAATATGGAGTCAGGTTTGTTCTTCTCTGTTACAGAGCCTAGTACAAATAAGCACCCTGACCTCCTAGATTATGATAGATTATGATTTCTAATGTTATTTCTCACTAACAGGACTCAGGGGTCCTTAGAGGTATGACTAATTCCAGATCTGGATTAGATGAACTTGGCCATCTTTTTATAATGAAAAGCAAGGAAGCTATCAAAGGTTATTGGGGATATGTCAGAAGGATTCAAAAGCCAGCTTGAAGGGGTTCTTACTTGCCAAAAATCAGATGATTTGAGTGTAAAAACAAAACAAAATAAAACAAAGCATCCTGAAACGGATTGAAACACATCAAATATATGAGAATTCAAGAGTTCATGATAATACTCCCCTCCTCACTCAAAAAAAAAACCCAAAAACAAACAACAACAACAAAGACAAACAAACAAAAAACAACCCAGCTCATTGACATTGGTCTCCTTTGGAAGATGCTGAGGAATCAATTGATAATTCAAAAAACAAAGTTCTAAATAAGTGAAAACAATCAAACTATCTTCCTACATTTTCTTTATGAAATACACCTCAGATAAGCAAATATTTGATAATGGAAAGCTCTACGTTCTACATAATAGATAAAATTGATAAATAAAGGAAATAAGGTGATATTTAGAGTACTACAATTTTGCAGTTCCTTAAAAAAATTGGTTGTAAGCAAACCATGATCAGTGACTGCTAAAACAACTAATTTTAATCTGATTAATCTTAACAAAAAAAGAAATTATCAGACATTTTGTACCTTAATGTGATACAATAGGAAATTCATAACTTCACTTGTGAAGTATTCTTGTAAAAAAAATGATTAAACCCCTAAATATAACTACTAGTTTACAAAAAACATAAGAGGGAGAGAGATGTGTTAAATGACATCATGCGGATACTATCAGCAAAATTCAGAATATAAGAAATTCTACTGGACAAAAAAAAATGAAAGACAGATGGACAGAAACAAAGAAAGAAGGAAGGAAGGAAAGAAGGAAGGGAGGAAGGGAGGAAGGAAAAGGGAGAACCTATAAAACTTTCTGAGATGATGAAAATATTCTCTATATCTGTGCTGTCCAGTTAGGTAACTACTAGACACATGTTAGAATCGAACACTTGAAGTACAGCTAATGAGACCGAGGAGCTGATTTTAAATATTGTTTAATTTATAAACAATTTATTAAATTTAAATAGCCACATGTGGCTAAGGGCTACCACATTGGACAGCCTAGCAAACACTAAAGAATAAGAGATAAATCAACTAAATGCAATGTACGGAGTTTACTTGAATCCTGAAATAAACAAACTAATAAGATGTTCCAAGTATAAAAAACAATTAGGAACTATTCGGGAAATTTGAAACCTGAAAGGATATTTATATTAAGAAATTCTTGTTGGGCTTCCCTGGTGGCACAGTGGTTAAGAAACCATCTGCCAATGCAGGCGACACGGGTTTGAGCCCTGGTCTGGGAAGATCCCACATGCCGGAGAGCAACTAAGCCCATGCCCCACAACTACTGAGCCTGCACTCTGGAGCCTGTGAGCCACAACTACTGAGCCTGCATGCCACAACTACTGAAGCCTGTGCGCCACAACTACTGAGCCTGCACTCTAGAGCCCATGAGCCACAACTACTGAGCCTGCGTGCCACAACTACTGAAGCCGGTGCGCCTAGAACCCGTGCTCTGCAACAAGAGAAGCCACTGCAATGAGAAGCCTGCGCACCGCAACGAAGAGTAGCCCCTGCTCGCCGCAACTAGAGAAAGCCTGCGCGGAGCAACGAAGACCCAAAGCAGCCAAAAATAAAAAATTAATTGAAAAATAAATTTTAAAAAACCTTCTTGTTAATTTTTAAAAATTAAGTTAAAATATTATGCTTATTTTTTGAGTCCATATCTTTTAGGGAAACAAAATGAAGTATTTATGGATAAACCATTATTATATATGTGATTTGCTTCAAAGTGATCTAATGGTGATGGAAGGGAGAGTGTGTGTGTGTGTGTGTGTGCGCGCGTGTGCGTGTGCGTGTGCGTGTGTGTGTGTGTGAGTGTGTGTGTGAATGAGGGGCCAAGAGTTGACGTGTACTGATAATTGTTGAAGCTGGTAGTATTTGTTTCCTATGTCTGCTGCAATAAGTTACCAGAAACTTGGCTTCAAACAGCACACATTGATTCTTCTACACTGTAATTAGTTCCAGAAATCGGAAGTCCCAATAGTTTCACTGAGCTGAAATCAAGTGTTTGCAGGACATGCTTCCTCTAGAGATTCTAGGGGAGAATCCATTTCTTTCTTTGCCTTTTCCAGTGTTTTGAGTGGCATTTCTTTTATTCCTTGGTTCAGGTCCTACTCCTCCATCTTCAAAGCCAGAAGCATAGCATCTGCTTCTCTCGGCTTCCATCCCAGGGTCTTCTTCTCTTTTGTCTGAAATCAAATCTCCCTCTTCCTCCCTATTCTAAGGATGTTTGTGATTATACAATAGGGCTTACCTGGATAATCCAGGATAGCCATTCCATCTCAAGATCCTTAATTTAATCACATCTGAAAAGACCCTTTTCTCATATAAAGAAACATTCATGGCTTCCATGGATTAAAGAGCTTGGTGTCTTTGGGGGCTATTATTCAGCCTACCAGACTGCATGATGTTCACATGGGGATTTTTAAAAAGTATCTATCTATCTATCTATCTATCTATCTATCTATCTATCTATCATCTATCTATCTATCTATCATCTATCTATCTATTTTGGCTTCACCGGGTCTTAGTTGTGGCACATGGGATCTTCGTTGCTGCATGCAGGATCTTTAGTTGCGGCACGCAAACTCTTAATTGCGGCATGTGGGATCTAGTTCCCGAACCGGGATCGAACCCAGGCCCCCTGCATTGGGAGCGCGGAGTCTTAGCCACTGGGCCGCCAGGGAAGTCCCCACGTGGGGATTTGTTATCCTATTCTCTGTACTGTAGTACAGGTTGGAAGAGTCTCAAATAAAAAATCAAAAAACCAAATTTGTCCTCTATGTATGCATAGCAGTTAGTACAATATCACTAATTTAGATGGGATCTCAGGACCCATAACCCAAATCTTTGTTCTGACAAATTGGGCTGCCACTCGCTTATGGAACCACAAACAAATCACAGGCCTTGGGGAGTTAATGGCCTAAAAGACTGTTTTCTTTTTGCAGAGCTATTTTGTTCATGGTAACTTCTATAAACCTGGAGCCCAATGTTTCTAATGACTGAAGAGGAGATCGTCGCCAGTATAGACATGTTACTGACTGTTACCTGGGTTACATTTGCCAAGAGACTGGAGGCCCTCTGCTTACACGGATTTTATGTACACAGCCAACCAGTGGAGTAAGTTTTAGGGTTTCCTTTCTGTGATTGTTCCTGTTGCTGCTGTTATTCTCTCTTTCATGCAATTTAAACTCTTAATATGCTCATCTTTTAGGAAGCTGAATACATGAAAATTCAAATTATAAAAAAGAAAAACTGTAGGTAGAGAATGGGGTTAAGGTGGTTTTCTTTTTTTTTTTTTAATTAATTAATTAATTAATTAATTATTTTGGCCGTGTTGGGTCTTCGTTTCTGTGCGAGGGCTTTCTCTAGTTGCGGTGAGTGAGGGCCACTCTTCATTGCGGTGCGCGGGCCTCTCACTGTCGCGGCCTCTCTTGTTGTGGAGCACAGGCTCCAGAAGTGCAGGCTCAGTAGTTATAGCACGCGGTCTCAGCAGTTGTGGCTTGAGGGCTCTAGAGCGCAGGCTCAGTAGTTCTGGCGCACGGGCTTATTTGCTCCACGGCATGTGGGATCTTCCCAGACCAGGGTTCGAACCCGTGTCCCCTGCATCGGCAGGCGGATTCTCAACCACTGCGTCACCAGGGAAGCCCCCCTTGGGTGGTTTTCTTGATAAAAAGATTCACATGAAGTTTCTTCTGAATAAAATGTACTCTCCATGTACTACAACTATCTGTTGAAATTTTAGATCTTCCTGAACGCATTTAAGCAAAATGATATACCTGTTTATTTTTGTCCTACTCCAATGGAGTTTTAAACCGTGAAAATTATTATCTCCATGGAAGCAAGGGTGACCCTTTTGTTAAAACAACTCATCGGTGGTAACCGACGTCCCACAAGATTCAGCCTGCAGTGGCAGAGCAAGAAGCAAGAATATGAGGCCTAGTTTTGCTCCCTGAGTTTTTGTTTTTGTCAGTTGAAAGATATATCTTTAGCTTACTTGCTTATAATTATAAACTGTTCATTGCAAGAAGTCAAGCAAATAGAGTGGAATTTGAAAAGCGCCTCCACAGGTAATGAAAAAAATCCAATGTAGTGTCAAAGTCTTTTATTCCCATTTAAATAAGAAGTACGGATTGCTTTTTACACCCCTGAGAATGTGATTAGTGCCACTGAAGTGATACCTTTATTATATGAGGCATAATTCTTAGGACCATTTATCATAACAGACCAATAATTACTTAAGGTTCCACCAACCTCCTCCCAGCTGTGACTCAACAAAAGTGATATTGGATTCTAAGTCACTTAGCTTTGGGTGCTGAGGTAACATTACAGTGTAGGGGAGGAAAATATTCTTTTTTCCTTCTACCCTCCTGGGTTCTGCAACTGGGTCCTGCAACATTAGACTGACAAAAGATAGATTCGTAAGAGAACAGTAAAGAGAAGTTTATTAGCGTGTCCACTGTGCATACACATGGCATACCAAGAGACAAGTGACTCAGAGCAATTGTTAGAACTTAGGCGTATATAACATCTTAACACAAAAACAATACATTTTTAGAGACGTGACAAGAAAAAAAAAAAAAGGACTCTGAGTTTCTAGAGTGACATGGTAACTCCACAGTTGTCTGGGACCCAGTCCACTTCCAGTTTTCTGGTCTGACCAATAGCATGAGGACCTCATTTCATGATCTGGGATATAGCCCTGCCGTCCATTTTCCAAGCCACACAAAAGGAGAGAGAATAGGCTTGTATCAACTGTCTTTTAAGGACATTTCTTGGAAGCCTGCACACAGTATTTCCAGTTACAGTCTCTTAGCTTGACCTTAATCAGTAAGTCCATGTTTGGCTGCACAGGGGACTAGGATATGGATTGCTTATTCTGGGCAACTCTGTCCGCAGCTTAAATGTAGGGGTTTTATTACCTAAAGATGACAGAGAGCATGGATATTAGGGGAAAATTAACAAGTTCTGTGATGACTTCCCAGCAGTGAAATTCCTGAGCCAAGCTATATTTTTGGCCTTTTAAAGCCCTTGTTATATGAGGACAGATTGCTTCCAGAAAGGTCCTACCACTCAATACTTCCACACATGGCACAAGAGAAAGCCTGCTTTGTCACATCCATAGTTTTCTTTTGACTGAAGAAACTTAGATTCTAATACAGTTTTGTCTGATGTAGCAGGCAAATCAGAAAGAATGAAAAATAGCATCAAGTACCATTAATTTTGAGTTCTTAATTCCTCGGAAAGAGTTCAATCACTGATAATTTAGCCCTTTCAAAAATGGGCTATTCTCTGAGTCAGGGCGGTAATTTGATGGCTATGGTTCAGTTCAGCGTATGAGAAAATGTCACCATATGGATGAGACAGGCACTTGGAATCCTTCACAGTGGTGACAAGAGGAAGTGACATAATGAAAATGAGACTTCAAAAATGATACTGATTATTGCTAGTTCCTGCATTTATGTCTCGCTGTCATCCAGATTATCCTAATTAAATTTTCAAGTTGGGGCTGGTATCAACATGCTTTTAAAAATATGCATTTTTATTTTAGAATCAAGCTGATCTTAGGCAGCTTATTGGTCTGTTTTGTTTTCATAAACAGAGTGTGTTTGTTCTTTATTTGTAGAAATCTGAGCACTTCCAGCCTTTACTGTCTTAGCAGCAGGAAAACAGCAGCAGACATTGTCAATATCCAAATGGTAGAAGCAGGGGACAGGAAACTCACCAACAATATCTGGGTGGCATTTGACGGTTCTTTCCAGGATCCCTTGCAGTGTGGTTGAGAATAAAACATCCCGACCTGTTTGCTGCAGCCTTAGACAGCAGCACACAGCTCCAAGCACAAGTTAATTTTTATAGTGGGTGTGCACTTAATAACTGTACAAAGTTTCTGGAAATGAGCAAATTACCTTAACAAGTGGACCAATAACACACGGGGTCACCACAACTTGAGTTGGGTTTATATCCATCCCCACAAGATGCGTTCCACAGAGAATCCGGATCTAGTTGTTATCTATACTTGCAGATATGATTAGTTATATATAGCTTCTTGATGGGGGGAAATCATAAGAAAAGTCTCAGCTATTGATTTGATAGTGAAAGAATCCAAGATTTAGCTATTTCCAAAGAAGTAAAAGAAAAGCTCTTATTTTTGGAGGAACGAAAAGTCCTCTTTCAAAGTTGCCTTTCAACCCTCCTTTCAACATCTGACTTGGTGATAAACCATTTATAATTAACATCCTTAGGATTTTCCCATGTGGATAAATACTCTTGATTGGCAATTTGGGCCTCTCCCTATGTGTTCCTGTTAAAATGAGTAAGGTATAAAAATTCTACTCAATTAAGTTTTTCTTGCCAAACAAAGCCAAATGGAACAACAAAAACAAACAAACAAACAAGCAAACAAACCCAGAGATACATTCTAGGTAAAATTTGCTCTAATGTTTGAACTTTTTCAAGGTAAGTATTCAGTCACCATTCCAGTTTGAGTTTCCGTTACTTTGATATAATCTTATTTGGTCCAATAACTCTGAAGGCTGAGGTATTTCTCTTCCTGCTTCTTTTAGAGAGTAAAGCCATGTTCCAGTTGATTAATAGATCAGGATTTGCAGAAAATGGTGAATAAGTCTTTGTTTGCTGGTGATTTCTTGGCATCCTGGAAAAGTCATTTAGTTTACAGTTTCTTAGACTTGCCATATTATAAAAAAGAGAAAATTGTAAGCTTCAAAGAATTACATCCTTTAGATTAATACAATTAAACCATACTAAATGCACTGGCTTATTATTGTTGTTATTATCATTATTTTACATTCTTAGAGTACGTTGAAGAAGTTCAGAGGTCTCTGGCCACTCATAACAGTGGATACCCAAAAGCAGAGAAAGAGGCTTCCAATATCATAGTGGAGATGCTGAAATATCTGAAAAATTTTACAAAGCTCACTCAAATTTCACGTGAGTGGACTGGTTAACGTGTGAGAGCATCTGTGCTAAAATAGTCTAGTTCTTACTTGAATTTCACGCCATTAATGTCCTTTCCTTAAGTTAAGTCTACTTATCTGGGAAAAAGGAAGATTTTGAACAGTTTGATTCCTTTGGGATATTATGTGACATATTTTTATATAACATAAGAAAGGAGACTGGAACCACTGTGGATGATTGTAAATCTGGTGGGAGTGGTTTTCAGAGGAACAAACAGTGAGCACAGCACATACGGGCTCACAAAAGACAGGAAAAGGTGGGTGTCCTCACTGGGGTCCTTAGGCAGCCAGGGGACACTACAAAACACTTATCCTGGAGAAGAGGGATCCACCAAAGAGGAGGGAACCTTGAGAATGAAGCTGGCCTTTGCCGTGAAGCAAACAGTGGTGAGGTTTTCCATAGGATTTGGACCACTAAGACGTGATGTGGTATTGGAACATTTCAAGAACCGAACAAAAGTGTATTTTTATTTGGCTCCCCCTACCCCCCGCATTGAGTAAGGAAGTCTTTGTTGGTCTAGATCTAGACTAGAGATTTCCATGGTAGTGGTGGAAATTCATTTTTGAAAGCGGGAGAGTTCTCTGAAAAGTGAATTAGGGAAAAAGAAGATAATCTATAAATAAAGGATAAGAAATGATGGCATTTGTGTTGACCTTGACGAATGGAAGAATAGTTGTAGTGCGAGATTGGACTCTATAGGTGTCACATGATTTTATTCTTACTCTTAAGTACTCTTGGCGCTTGGGTTAGAGAAAAGAAGGGAGGTGGAAACCTCCTAAAGATGAACCATTTACAGGCCAGTTACTAAAGAAGAGTGAGGTGAAGCTCTGGAACTGTCAGAGGGCCTGCTGGGAGGAGTCGCAGTCTTGCATGAATAGCTCGTATTAACCATACCCACATTTACACGAACATCTCATATTAATCATTCCTTTGGCTCTCAGCTGTTACATTCTGGTGATGATAAAATGGAGCAGCAGGGGGTGCAATCCCCTCAAATTTCCTTTCCCGGACTTTAAAGGTCATCTCAAAGACTTTGTGCCTCTGCAGACAAGCCTAGACTAATTGTAAGTTCATAAAATAATTGAATTCTCTTGGGCTTACATTGCCTAGATGGGGTATTATCCTCATGAGATGGAGGCACTAACTTTCATCCGCACCTGCTCTGTTTTGCACTGTGAGGCTCTACCCTGGGCAACTGGCTCTCAAGTGTCCACATTTGGCCACAAGGGGACAGGAGACGATCATGTGAATGGGTTAATAGAAATCCAATACCTTTAATGGAAACCATCTCAACATACACAGTCTGCCAATGGAAAGTCAAGATTTGTTTCCTTTAAATTGAAATCATTTAGATTTTTATTATGTTTATAGATTTTAAATGCCGTTGAAGGAAAACGGTTTTCAGACTTTAACCCATCAACCATAATTTACCTTCAGACTGCAGAATTAAGGCAAGGCATACTTGCTACAACATATTCTAATATTCAGTTAACCTATCAGCAGATAATTTTTTCAAGGCTTTTCAGTTTGCTTCACATTCCTGTTCATGTTCTTCAAGTTCATCGGTCCCCTGTAGACATCTCCCGGGAGTCTTGGCTGGTTTGTGCGGGCTGGTCCAGGCAGTGGTGGCTGCATGAGCCCAGCCTTGCAGGGAAGGCACCGTCTGCAGCAGTCTTGAGCTTTGGTCAGTATGACTGCTCACACTAGGGACACAGCTGCCGTGGCCCCATCTGCTTCCGGGCCCAGGCACTGAGACCCATAACCCTGCAGGCTCAGCAGATTCCCCTGACTCGGTGGTCCACCTGTGACCCCAGCTCCAAGAGCAGACCAACAGGAGGGACCAGAACCGTCTGGGCTTCCAGAGTACAAGCTCCCAAGTTAGGACCAACTCCCTCCCAATCCCTCCCTCCTCTGACCACCACTGGAGCTGGAATCTGATTCAAGCTTGGTTTACCCTTCAAAGCCCTCTAGGTAAAAAAGCAGTGGACTAGGGTTCAGGAGAGCTGGGCTCCAGGCCTGGCTATGCTTGTGTGGCTTAAACAAGGGGCCGCCCCTGGCCTCACACAGGCTGAAGCCCTTTATGTGTCTGAATCTTTCTAGGGGTTTAAATGGAACCTTCTTAGCTTTTCTCCTTCCTGTTTGTTATTTTCCTCCGATGCCTTTTCTGTTCTCTCCTTCTACTGCTTTCTATTCTGCCAGCCTTTTCTCCATTTTGGCTATAAAATATTCAAGAAATTCTTGATATACCGTAACAGTTAATTCTCAGCCCTAGATGAGGTTAGACTCTAGGATACTTTAAGAAGCACAGAGCTCTACCTGCCCCCTCCCACCACAGACCTGCTAGATTAGATATTGGTATTTCTGGAAGGCACATCAGGCCATTTTGGTGCAGAGCTGGGGCTGAGAACTAGTGAAGGGAGGGAGTAGGTTCAAGAGGAATGTGGTCCTTGGAAAAAGGAGGCTTAAATATTAAGTAAATATAAGAAAGGAAAGGTAAATCCACGAAGGAAGTAAAAGCTGGTAACAGGGAGAATTAAACCTCTTCTCCCCACTGATAAAGACTGTCAGAGATATATCTTTTTCTTTGATATCATTTTTTCTTTGATGTTTTTCTTTCTTTTCTTCCCTTCTCCTTCTAGAGGGAGAGGAGGGGTGGAATGAACATCAGGCTGGAGAAGACGAGCTGGGGAGGGCTGGAGGGACTCAGTTAAGATAGGAAGCTGAGGATTGCAGGCTTAACGACAAGGCCTGACATCACAGCTTGGCCCCTGGCACCCCAGACTGGCAGCACAGGGGAGATTTTCCGTGGCCCAGCATCTATTTCACGCCCTAGGAAGTATCACCAACTCATAGAAGTGCTTCTCAGAAACTCTCACTCCTTCTGTATTGCAAAATCCTTTCCCTCAAAAACCTGCTCTTTCTTAAAGTCCCCTCCTTCCAAAATAATCCCTTCTTTCTTCTATCTCCAAAGAAAAACTTATTCACTGAGACCTAATTACTGCCAAGACATAAGAACTTTGGTTTGACAGGTAGTGATTAGTTAGGCTTGCCATCTAGGAGGTACCATGGGTATTGGTATATATAAATGCCCCCAAACTTTAGCATCTTACTAGATGTAGATAAATTAAACTATTTTAAAACCTTGATTATATATTTATCATAGGCTAATGTGACAAAAAGATAAATACATACACACACATACACATATGTTTATTAATAAAATTAGTGAGCTGACTTGAGGACAGGGTAGTTAAACTTCCTCAAGATGTGATGTTTGAACTGCCCTCTGAAAAATGGGATCTATATAAAGAGGAGGACAGGCAGGCAGAGAACATTCCAGAGAGAGCAGCAAGGGCAAAAGCCCTGTAATAAGAGGAACTGGATGGAAGAAGGCAATGTGACCGGCGAGCAGAGAGCAAGGGGCAGGGAGGCATGCAATTAGGAAGGTTGACCTGGGCTGGATGTGGAATGGGAAGCCGTTGGCTGGTTTTAAGCAAGGAGGTTGAGGTGTCCTAAATGTACTTTCACTTTGAAAAGATAACTGGCTGCAGGGCGGAAATGGATCAGAGGGGAGTTGGAATGGAGGAGGGCAGATCAATGAGTGGAGTTTCACAGAGATTATGGCAGCTTGGATTAGAGTATGCTCTAGAAACGATGAGAGGAAAATAGATTTTAGAAAGATTTAGGGGGTGAATATCAGTGATGAATTGTTTCTAAGGCATGAGAAATTATTATATGTCAAGTATAACCCTCGAGTTTCTGGCTTATATATCTGGAATGAATTTGTCCAATTTTAGAGAAGAGTGAAACTTAATGAAACTTAAATTGGCCTTTGCTACTCCAGAGCACCATAAAGATTACAATGATGAGTAAAACTATGATGCAAATCTAGTAAGGTCACCGTACCCTAAAAGAAGACAACATTTGGAAGGCTATAGTAAGTATTCCCCTGGCATGTACATATTTTAGAAATTAAGCAGTTAATAGGACATTCCAATTTTAGGTAGTTATAAATCAAAAGTGGGTAGAGACAGAGTTAAGTTTTAGGACCTAAGTAAGACACTTGAATTTGTAATCCAATTCTGATCTTTGATGAATAAATGTTCCAAGCAAAATCACAGACCAAATACAAATGCCCAAAGCAAACTTGACTTATGAGCTGGAGTGTTCGGTATTACGAAAGTTTGTTTTTAACTTAGACGTATGGAATTGCTAAAGTCCCTCCCTGTGTTATTGGGACAGTTAATTTAGTTTTAATTATGCCTAGGAAATAAGATTCTATCCAGTTTCAACTTTATCTGGGGAGGGATTGATGAAGTGACATACTTTCTCACAGTGGGCTATGGTTGCAGATTTTGGTGTATCTCAGGTACATGGCAAGGCCATTTTTTTGTCCACTGAGGCCCAGATGTTTTTATACACCTTTGATTGAGTCCAAGTGAAATCAATTTCTGTTTAATAGATTTGCCTCTGCATCTACAGGCAAGCTGTTTTTCTAGCAAATCTGCAAGCTCATGGCCTTTCTTACTATTGTTCAACTTCCTTCCTTCCCATACTGAGCAATATTATATTCCTTAAACTGCTTATGCAAAATGAAAGACTAGGCTTTTTCTCACCAAGGTCTCTGATATAGTTACTATATAGTGACTATGCTAAGTCATTAATTCCTTTGGGTCTCAGTTTTCCTATCTGTAAAATGAAGATGTGTTATCTAATGTAACTGCCAGTGATTCTGGGATTTTATCTATGCTTTCCTTCTACTCCTCAACTATTCCAAACTCTGTCTCTAGAATATGCAGCCTTGAGTTATTGAAAAAAAAATTAATTATCATCCAACAATTTGTGTTAAAATGCGCTTCCATAGAATCACAGAATAGCTAGAGTGTTAGTGTTCTGAATACTAGGCATTACAATTTATTAGCATAGAGCACTCCCTAATTGATCAAAATACTCACATGTAATATGTTTTAACATAGAGATTCCTGGATTTCTCCATAGACCTACTGAATCAGAATCTCTAGAGAAGCAGGAGTAGGAATCTACATTCTTCCTGCAATTAAATACACACAATATTCATTATGTAAGACTGTACTTTCTTAGTGTAAGTTGGTAAAAGGCTTGATCATTTCAGTAACGTTTATCTCTAAAATGTATCATCACTTCTGCCTCTGGGTTTGTTCTCACGTCCTCCCTGCTCGAACTCTCTCTTTCTTCATATTAAAATCCAATCCACCAATCAAAATCTTGACTGAGTCTTACCTCCTGAGTAAGTAAGAGCTCTGTGCTATTATTTGTGCCAGGCACTGTGCTAAGTATCACTTCTTAGCTTCTTAGTGATAAGAAGTATCACTTCTTATCACTTTTTATCCCCTTTGTACAGCTGAGAACGTGGACGCTTAGAGAAGTGACGCAGCCTAACCATCAATCTGCAGGTAAGTGACAGACATGGGGTCTGAGCAGGCTGTCTCACCAGGATGACATTTATCTGTCGCTCACTACATAGACCATTTTCCTTGTTCACTGCACACAGTACAGCTCCCAAGTATCTTAATTCCCCCAAAACATGCAGTCTGAACCTCACAAATGAGCCCTTATTTATCGGTTTTGCTATTCTTTCCCATGGGTCTCCTATCTGCCCAACTAGACCTCAAATCCAGCAAAGGCAAGGGCCCTTTTCCATAGGCCCACAGAGGAGGCTCAACTAGTATTTGTCAATCGATTAGACATGGAGAAAACATGAGAATTGTGAAAATGTGCAAGATTGTTTTAATGTTTAACTGTAAAATAATATCAAGCAACAAAAGGAAGTATCAAATTCAGCTTTAATCTTTGTTCTAGAAATGTTTTTTATTTTCTATATGAATTTAGGGGTGGGAAGAAGTTGCAATGGCGGATATCTCAACTGAAAGAGAACCATTTCCAAAAACCATATTTAGGTTCTTGGAGAACTTGGCCCATGCCTCTGGGACCACTATACTCTCTCTATGGGACTGTGCTGACCCAGAAAATATGAACAGTTTGGCCTCGTAAAATCTTTTTTGGCTCCAGTCAATTCCATTTGAGCAGATTATTACAAGCTCCCTTATAGAATTTACACCCTGAAATGGCATACCCTTAATCTTCTAACGGAGACTTTGGGTGGATGAATTGGGTGACCTGATGCAGTCACGATTTTGAATTAGGTAATTTTATAAAATGGAGGAAGTAGAGTGTGTTTTCCTTGTCTTAGGAACAAAAACTTTTTTTCCACTTACTGGTACTTAGCATATTTGCTTAAGAGTAATATTGGCTTCAACATTAGTAACTAAAGATAAATTTAGAGAAACATTTTTAGATGGCTTCTGACCTAATGTGAATACTATTTGACGGCATTGAAATTCTCCTAAGTGGAAATTAAAGATATTTGCAGAGTAAACGTGTGCAGTGCATTATTGGAAGACTTCTGCTGATGGTAAAGTATGATCATCTTAACTGTTCTCTTTTGTCTTCTCCCTTTTCTTAGTATATCTTGTAATTTCCTTCAGTATACACATAGATTTCCAAAAAAAATTGTAATGCATATTACCAATTTTTCCACCCAATCATTTTGGAAATTTACAAGCATTCAGGAAACTCTTTGTTCACATTGAATATTGCCTAAGTACGTTGGGAAGGCTAGGATACTATTATTTTTATTATGGATTTAAAAATTAACTGGTAAATTTCTTCGAATTTTTACAGTGACTTAAATTGACAAAGTATCTTTTCTCCAAAGGTAAAAATAGATTGTGAACTAATGTGGGATTTGAATATTACTAATTTCACTGTGAAGAGTTACTAGTGGCAGTAAACGTGTTGGAAAGACAATAGTCTAAATTTCTTAAGTTCTTACAGAACTTTGGTTTGGGGCTTAGGAGTCATATGAAGATGGAGATCTGTTGAAAGGTGTTACTCCAAGTATAATTGAGGAAGCTTGTCTTGTCTCTCAAGCATGGAAAACATATATTTAGTTAGATCCCATTAATTTTTCAAAATGTCGATCAGAAATCGCATTTAATTTCTCAAAAGTCCCATCACTATACCCTTGAATTTTCATGTTGTTGTTACTGTCTATTGCCAGATGCTCTCTGGGGTCCTACAAGAGGAATGTAAACTCAAGGACTGGCTCCAGTACTTATTTGCTGCTGCCCTGCTTTAAGATTAGAGATTACACTTATTCTTTGAGTGCCTGTTATGTACAGGCATGGTCCGTGTTAAAGACTCCAAAATATTTTGGAATCATGAATTCACAGAGAATTATTGGAAGGGCCCCCAATTTTAATTTTATGTATATTCAATTTGGTATAATAAGTGATTTAAAAATTACCTATGTTCTGTCAGCCCAGAGTGTGTACTTGAGTAGTCACCCTAGCAGGAGACACACGTATTTTCAAGATATTGTCATTGTTAAAAAAAAATTTGTTTTTTAGATCTTATTTAAAATTGCCCTACAGTCAGTTTGAGCTCAGGGGGATAGAACTCACTGCTTTATGTCTCAGATCAAAGTGGAGTTCTACAGCTTGATTACCCACTTTATTCACCAGGCTTGGAGCTAAGTACATTTTCATTGTTTTCAAAAATCATCCAAAGGACAAATTTTGTCACTCTTAAGGGTAGTCAAAAGAACAAGCATGGGAACTTCCCTGGTGGTACAATGGTTAAGAATCTGCCTGCCAATGCAGGGGACATGGGTTCAATCCCTGGTCTGGGAAGATCCCACTTTCCACGGAGCAACTAAGCTCGTGTGCCACAACTACTGAGCCCACACGCTGCAACGACTGAAGCCCGCATGCCTAGAACCTGCGCTCTGCAACAAGAGAAGCCACTGCAATGAGAAGCCCGCACACCGCAACGAAGAGTAGCCCCTGCTTGCTGCAGCTAGAGAAAGCCCGCACACAGAAACAAAGACCCAATGCAGCCTAAATAAATAACTTTAAAAAAAAAAAAGATCAAGCATGTCTCTAAAGGAAATTCAAGAAAATAGTTTCCGAAAGTGGCTGAGCACAGGTCTCAGATCAAGGATTCATCTCCCAAGGGAAAGCTTTGAAAGAGACCATGCCCACTTGGTACTTTCTTTTGGAAGCCTGACACATTACTTTCTACTCATATGTCATGCACGTAATTTACTTTCAGTCATTTCTCAATCTAGACATATTTCTGCGAATAGCTTTGAGAGGTCTGTTTGATTTTTAAAAGCATCACATTGTGCCAACATCCTATGCTCTACAACGTGAAACATGGACTTTAGCTTCTATCTTTCTTTGAAAGTCAAGTTTTTGAGGGAGGTTACAATCCTACAAGCAGAGAGTAATCAATCCAAAGGCCCTCGTGAAATATGAACTCAGGAAAGTGAGTCCTTGGTGGGTGTCAGAATCATACTTTAATATGTCAAAATTAAGCTTTGACAAACTAGACTTGAGATGCACCACACAATTTAATTAGTGCAAAGGCTCTTAGGGATCATCTAGTTACCACTCTGTCTTCTTTTAGATTAAATAAAAACTTGATGCCTAAAGGTTTACATGACTTTTCTAAGCCCACAAAAGTACTTTTCAGTCCTCAGAACTCCTCATGCCTCAACCCGTTGGTAGAACACATTTGTTCTATCTAATCTGTCCCAATAGCTCGTTTTCTCAGAGTGAATGAACACTGTGTATTCATGAACACATGTACATTTCCTTAGCTGTCTCCTTGTAAATAATTTCTCATTGTTTATAAAAATTAATATGTCTCACATATTTTAAAATCTATAGATTCCTTGATTTCTATGTAATGTGTATCCTTGGCTTTGCATTTCTGATATTGCCTGTTCTATTAGTCAACTCAATTTCCTTCTCTATCATAGACGGAGTAGGAATTTTGTTCAAGGGTTTTGTATATGTGCAAGAATTTTGTTTCTTCAATGTCATCTGTTTAAACCAGATGAATTCCTTTTCATCCTTCATATCTCAGAATAAGTATCTCTTCACTGGGGAAGTCTTCTCTGATCTCTCAGACCAGGTGAGATGTACCAATTATTAGACTTTGGCATGGGATACCTGCACTCCTCCCTTATTACTCTCAATACATCACAATGAATTATTCATGCCAGCCTTCCTCAGTAGACTCTGAGCTCCATGAAGACGGAGACCTCTTCTAGTTTAGACACTGACATTTCTGCAGCACATACCACGCACGTGGCACACACTTCTTCTGGGTAGGAGTCTGGGTTGCAAGCTAGAGAAATGCAATTCACACCAAGTTATTCAAGAAAAAGGAATCGATGAGTCATGTAACTAGGAAGTCTAGAAATAGAAATGGGTGGTTTCATCCTACCTACGTCTCTGCACTCAAACTTTGTCCTTTGGTTTTCCTTTTGTTGCTTTCACTCTCAGTCATGTTCTGCCTTTGTAGGGGCCAAGATGGCTCTGGTTATTCCAGGCTTATCTGCTCCTCAGTACCCCATGTCTTAGAAAGATATCATTTCAGCAAATATCACAACTAGGGTTTTCACTGGTCTGCTTCAGTCATGGGCGATCCATGAGTTCACAACCATAGCTGAGGAGTGTGGCACTCTGACTGCCTTAGTTGGGGTCAGGAGACCTTCAGGAACCTTAGGAGCAGAGGTCAACCCTATCCATTCCACATGGATTCAGAGTAGGAAGAGAGTGGTTTCCAAAAAGAGAAAAGGGATTCTTGAATCACAAAAGGGTGAATGGGTGCTGAGCAAGTTGAAACATTGATAACAATAAGAATATTAATATCTAATGCTTTATGTGAATTTACTAATTTAATATCTCCACTAAAATGACATGAAAATTGTTGTTGAGGGAATAAATGAATGGAAACAAGGTTTCATGCCTGGAGCTTATGTTTCATGCTGGTGACATATTGGTAATATTATGATTATTACTATTATTATCATTATTGCAATCATTGACTGCTAGGAACGTTGCAAACTAAATTCCTGTACAGTTATAAGTACTTAAGAGATTTTAAAAATCTTTTATTAAACAGTAATTTGAAGGCCAGCATCCCTGTAATTGTCTCTTGTGCCTTACATGTTTAAAAAACATTGTACGAAAAAACAAAACAAAACTGTACAAGTCTTTGCTTGCGTCTTGCAATTTGCATCTCATTTCTGGCTTTTATTTTCTGATTTTAGCCCAATTACATGCTATCTCCCTGTGTTCTCTTAGGTAAGCTGGCCAAGTTTCTTTTTTAAAAATTTATTTATTTATTTGTTTTGGCTGCGTTGGGTCTTCGTTGCTGCACGCGTGCTTTCTATAGTTGCGGTGAGCAGGGGCTACTCTTCGTTGGGGTGGGCGGGCTTCTCATTACGGTGGCTTCTCTTGTTGCAGAGCATGGGCTCTAGTCACACGGGCTTCAGTAGTTGTGGCACATGGGCTCAGTACTTGTGGCTTGTGGGCTCTAGAGTGCAGGCTCAGTAGTTGTGGTGCACGGGCCTAGTTGCTCCCTGGCATATGGGATCTTCCCAGACCAGGGCTCAAACCTGTGTCCCTGCATTGGCAGGCGGATTCTTAACCACTGTGCCACCAGGGAAGTCCTGGCCAAGTTTCTTTTTGTAATTTTAATTTGTAATTTGGGTGTTTGCAGAGTCAACTTGGTTTCCTCTTGCTCCTTCTCTATTTATTTCATATACGATAGCTTCCCACCCCCATCCCAACACTTGAGGTTTTTCTATTGTTCCTTTGAGGAAACATTCAGCTTTACTAAATGACTTTTCTGTTTAAAGTCTGGTCCAAAGAGATTTTGCTATTTTACTAAGCCTATTAATCTTGGCTTTCATTTTGTTACTAGTTTTCCTATTTTCATTTCTCCCATATTTTTCTTAAGTATTCTAAGTTCCACGCTAAGAACTTCCTGTTTTTCCACTGAGTTTTAACCTTCTGCAAGGAAATACAGCTTTTTAAAAGTTCTTAAGCTGGGTTTTTGAAATCCCTGAGATTATGCAAACTTCTGTGTGAGTGTACATAGACACATTCTTCAGGCAAAAGCATCTACTGCTCATCAGAGTTCAAGCTTATGACTCATGAACGTTTTAGAACTTGGTCCCCTCACCACAATACTGCTGACAATTTGTGAACTGATCTTTGACTTCTCCCACAGAAGAATCTCTTCATGATCTCTTCAAGACACAATCTCTTCATGATTGTGTCATGACTTTTGGCTCAATTCTGTATGTAGGCTGGGAAGGTTATCAGTAAAAGGGAGCTTGGACTGCCAACAAACTTATCTTTTGTCCTGAGTCAGTGGCCCCCAAAGAACCAACTTCTCAGCAGGACACAGTCTTTGAAGACTTCCTTGCTACTTGGAGGTCCCCTGCAACATGCAGCCCCTCTCCTTCCACCATGCCTTAATCTGCCAGGTAGCATCCGCTCTCCCCTTTGGGAGACCAGTGACACCTTATATATGTTGTCTTCCCCTTTCCTTTGCTCATGGAGAACTCTAGCTCTCTCTTAATTCTTAGACTGAAATACGTACATGTGTATTGAACTTGGATGTACAAAAGCCACATCAGCAGTGACCTTCTGTTCCTTCTTTATGTTCTTAATTTTTTATTTTTTTTACAGAAATGATGTCATTATGTTTGGGTGATGCTCTATGTAAGAACAAGCATTTTCAGTCCCTCTTGCATGTTTGTCAAGCTGTCAGCACTGAGACCCCTCTTCCTCCCTGACTATTTACCCACCCTACTAAGCATCTTTTGCTCTGGCTACCACTCTCAGAACAGATGGGCGTAGGCTTGGGATCTTTTCCCAAGGCTGGGCCGAAGGCGAAAAATTGCCACAAAGTTTCCTTGCTATAGGAGTAAACCAAGCTAAGGTTCAAACACAACAGACTACTTGTAAACACAAAGTTTTTAGGATTAGAGGTTCAGAGGCAGACAGGGAGTCAAAGTGTTAGGGACAGGATATAATGGACCAGTAGCATTGAGATGTATGTCTAGGTTAGGCTGGATTAAAAGATAAGAGGAAAAAATGACAAGGCCTGTGATTCTTCCCTGTAATCTAAGCTTTCCCCTGCATTATAATTGCAGAGTTAGTGATCTGCTGTGTGTGTGTGTGTGTGTGTGTGTGTGTGTGTGTGTGTGTGTGGTGATGTATAGATAGCTAGGAATGGGATTAATATATGCATATTGTTGGCCAATATGATTGAGGAGGGCATCAAACATAACCTAATCTTTATTGATTAAATATTATGGAAACATATTCCTTAGGAAATGCATTTTTGCAATCTCAATCGTTCAGAGATAACTACTGATAACAGCGTAGAGTCTATTCTTCCAGATTCTTTCTATGCATGTATTAAAATAAATGTAATGTGCCTGTACCCACGCACATGTATTTCATAGAGGAATGTGACTATCCATAATCCAGTTCTGTAGCTTGTTTATTCAGTTACCAAGCATCTTAAGTACCATCATTTTAAAAATAAATCTTGAAAATAGAATGTATGAATATTGCCTGCTAACTGTACTGAAGAGAACTGGATCTGATTAGAGCTCAAAAGAAACACCAGGGAGAAATTGAAAAGACACTAATGACAAGTCTGGGACCACTTATTAGAATCAATTATTTCATTTTTTAAAAAGTAAAACTAATGTTGGTGCAGGATTAGAGATAATCTGAATTTGATAATTGCAGTGATTGCCAGCTGACAACTGATGAATCATGAAGTTGCCTTGGAGTCCACCTGTGCCACAGTCCCAAGGGGGTTCCATTTTTATATTATTTTCAAGTATCTAACAGGATTGATTAGAGCAGAAATTAGAGAGGCTGGAATAAATATTAAACTAAGAGCTGAAATTCTAATGAGTTCAACTGTACATGCTTAAAATTTTGCTCTTGTTGCCCTTGAAATCTATTCTTTAAAACTAGTTGTGATTATGAAAATATTCACATTCTATGATATTAATTTAACAGATGATTAAACTGGGGCCATTGAGGTCAAAAGTTGAGGCCATGTGGGTAGTAGAAATTAAAGAATTGAAATCTCTATCTCCTAACTCCCAGCTAAGCTCTCTTTTTGGTTAAACATTTATTATTTTGAAATACTTACAAATTCACAAAAAAAGTTGCAAAATATTACAGAGAGAGGCTGTGTACCCATCAGCTAGCTTCCTTCCATGGTAACTAAAATCTTACATGACAACAATACATTATCAAAACCAGGAAATTGACATTAGAACAATACAACTAACTAGACTACAGATGTTACTTGTATTTCACCAGCTTTTGAATGTATTCATTATTTTCTTGGGGTGTGTATGTATATGACATTTTATTCCATGTAGAGATTTTTATAACCACCACAGCAATCAGGTACAGAACTGCTCTGCCACACTAGGGAGCTCCTAGTATTACCTCTTTATAGTCACACATTTCCCTCCTTCTTGAAACCCTAGAAACCCTGATCTATTCTCCATTTCTATAATTTTGTCATCTCTATAATTTTCCCTTTACACCATCCTTCACTACCTTGCAATCAATATTTTGGGGGGCAGGTCTTCTCTGAAATGCCCATCTGGTCCTTTTCAGTCTTTCCCCTTTTGAGGCATATAGTTCTTTGATCTAATCAACCATAAAGGTCCCCAATTTTCAGTGGCTGTTACTGCAAGGAATAAAGCAAGATGTGTGTAATCTAATGCCAACAAGAACCTGACTCAGCTTGTTTTGCCAATATATTTCTGGGGATGTGGCAATTAACTACCCCCAGGGGGCTTAAACAACAGAAAACAATAGAAATTTACTGCCTCCTTGCCTAACTTCTGGTAGTTCCTTGGCTTATGCACCATAACTCCGATCTTCATATGGTGTTCTCCCTGTGGGTGTCTTCATGTCATCTTCCCCCTGTATGTGTTTCTGTGTCCAAATTTCCCCTTTTTATAAGGACATGAGTCATTTTGTACTAGGGTTCACTCTAATGACCTCCTTTTAACTTGATTAGTTCTGTAATGAGTTTATCTCCAAATAAGGGCACATTCTGAGGTACTGAAGGTTAAGACATTTTTTGTGGGGCCGCAATTCAACACATAACAACCAACATTCAAGAAACGTTCTCAGGATATTCTAGCAAACAGAATACAAGGAAAATAAATTAGACATAATAGTAGAAAAGTGAGGGACTATGGAAGAGAATACCTCCTAACTTATTAAGTTCGTAACTTCTGAACCTTCAGGATTTGACCTGAAAGGAGATGCTCCAGATGGGTCTGGGGGTTGACACAGCAGCCTTGACTTGGACCCTTAACTGTCACCACCCCCCCTCCAGTGGTGACTCTATAACTCCAGGAAGCCAGTGCTCTATTGCTCAGGTCTCTGTCCCAAATCTGAATGTAGACAAAGTGAACTCAGAGCAAACTTTACATATACCAAAGAAAGAAGAAGAGAAATAAATCCAGAAGCTTACAGGTAAAGGTTAAACGCAGCATATTTTTAAAAGAGTTACTTTCAGATCCTACCCAGTGGTGTCTCTCATAGCAGAAACAAGAACTTAGGTAGAGCCCTAAGTGGGCTGTACACAGGGGATCTTTGTTACTTGGACATGACCATGAAGGTGTCATGATGTCTCGCTGATGGCTTCCAGGTGACCTGCTCTGCACACTCTCTTAGAATGTTATTATGGACTGAATGTTTGTGTCTCCCCTCCCCCAAATTCATATGTTGAAACTGTAACTCCCAATATGGCTGTATTTGGAGACAATGTCTCTAAGGAAGTAATTAAGGTTAAATGAGGTCATAAGGATGGAGCCCTGATCCAATAGGATTAGTACCCTTATAAGAAGACACACCAGAGAGCTCTCTCCCTCTACCTCTCTCTCCCCAAGTATATGCACAGAAGAAAGATCACGTGAAGACCCAGAGAGAAGGTGGCCATCTGCAAGCCAGGAAGAGAGCTCTCACCAGAAACTGAATCTGCTGACACCTTGATTATGGACTCTTGGCCTCCAGAACTGTGAGAAAACAAATGTTGTTTAAGGCAAAAATCGAATTGATTATGGTAGCCCTAGCAGACTAATATAGATGTATACTCCTCAACTCCAAAGGATTGGCACAATTTCTCTGGTTCTCATCTCCCAGCCTCTCTCCATCTGGAGATGCCATCTTCACAGCCCTCACCTGGAAACTGTCACCCACATGGTGATACCCGCAGGGAGAAATCTAAAATAGATCCCCTTCCTGAAGCTCAGTTGGGTTCTATCTAAGCTCTTGTTTCTGTTACAAGACAGACACCTCTCTCCAGTTAATTTTGGAACTGACCTCACCCTTCCAATGAGTGGCCCCCTCCCAAGAAGGGGTCCAAGAAAATGAGAGTTCTTTACCTCTACAGTAAACATAAGCTCTAGGCAGCAAAGCTTGAATGCCTAAAATAAAAATGGAAGACCTGGTTTTCCAATAGGATGACTCAGCTTTTTGCTTCTCTGTTTAAGTTAATTTGTTCTAAGTTAGAATAATTGCTGAACTACAGACTAATAGACCATAGACTTATAAATAGATGCCACATCTTTTGGAACATTATCTATAGGCAGTAGGCAATGAAGGTTGGAGAACTTTTAAAATGCTTTCTTCTCAAAACCAGTTTTGAATATGGGAGATTGCTCTCATATTTTCTGTTTTCTAACTTTGCATGTTTCTCTTTCACTAGATTTAAAATAAAGCAGAATATTAAATAATACCAAAAGTAAAACTATAAGTCTAAGCTAAATAATTTTTTAAAAAGTCACACTTCTAAAAGGCATTAATGGGCAAGGTGGCAAATAAAACTTACTGATCGTATTATCTATTATTTACTAACTTCCCATTTTGACACAGGAACTATTCTAAGCATTTTATATGAATATGCTTATTTCATCATATAATCAGGGAATCTTAAAAACCAGAGGTGGTATGGAGAAATTTATAGGATTTTAGGAGTTTTACAGAAAAATGGGTTTTGTGTGGCAAAGTAAGTGGCTGAAAATATCACATAGATATAAAATTGGGGAAGAATAAAGACCTATAGCACATTTAGAGAATAAGGTAAACTGATTTGAACAACTCTGAGATGAAGGAAATTTAATACAAAATGTGAATATAAAGGTAACATCTTTAGCTCTTTTGATGTACTGGGTCTTGGAATAGAAATGGTTTTGAAATGGAAAACTTGTGAACTTTGATACAACTAGAAAAAATAACAGCTCTTTTGGGAGATTAGGGAAATAAAGGCTTTTTGAGGAATGCCAGAGATTAAGGGGCATGTCCCTGAGACTGGGATCCTTAACCGAGACTGCCTCACCCCACAGGTCACACTGTTCTAACTTAGCCTGGTGACCTGCCAAAGAAAGTAAGTGCAAGGACAGCTGTCTGATAGGACAAGCGGATGAATGTATTTTACAACTTGTATTCCCTTTTTAGAAAGCTTTATATTTTGAACTAATTATGGACTCAACAAGAAGTTGCAAAAAACGTAGAGAAGTCCCATGTTTCCTTCATCCAGCTTTGGCCAACGTTAGCATCTTACATAGGATGGTATTGTAGCAAAACCAGGAAATTGACATTGGCAGAATACAGTGAACTAGACAACAGATCTCACTTGGATTTAATCCATTTTATATGCACTTTTTTTTTGGATTGACATTTGCAAGTTGAAAATACTCCATATGAATTCCCCAAATCTTCATGGGCAATGTCTCCAATACTTGCCCTCTCTCCCTCCTTCCTTCCCTCATTCTCTCTCTCTTTTCCTCCCTGGCTTCCATTCTTCCATACTGAGAACCAATTTAGTACCAGGCACTGTGCTCTGTGTTGGAAAGATTGGTGAAGGCAGACAGTCCTGGCTGGCCCCTCCTCCATTGCCCCCCTCCCCCATCCTCATTCAGACCCTTACTGGGCTTTCTGATGAGTTTTCCAGCCTTCTGTCTCCCCCAACCTGCTCATTTCTATTCACAGCTCCAGAGTAATCCTCCTAAAACAGTTCTTATCTCACTGCTTCCCTTGCTAAAGTACTAAAACTCTTCATCACCAACAGAATTAACTAGTACAGTATGTGTTCAGTTGCCATTATGGAACTTACCCTCTACGATAATTCTACAAAGTGCTTTTCTGGATCCTCCTTGCCTGTTTTTACCTTCTGCTACTCTAACACCTCTGGGATGCCACCTCCTCCATGAAATTTCTCCCGATTGTTCCAAGCAGATGCAACTTCTCATTTCTTTACGTTCCCCCCACCAGCCCTGCAAGGATTTTGTTTGCAGTTGTATTCTGTTTATTTTCTCTACCTTGTTTGGTGTCACTTGGGTACATTCCTGCTGCTAGATCGTACCCTCCTCCTTCAGGACAGAGACTCAGCATCATCCTTTTTCAGTTTTTCATTAATGTCTAGAGAAGGAACATGGGTTTGAGGTCAACATGTTACTGAGTCCAGGCTCGTACTGCTCACCCCATGACAGGCCAATAAATCGAGAGACAAGTTGTTGGGCCAAGGAAAATGAGAGACTTTATTCAGAAAGCCAGCAGACCAAGAAGATGGTGGTCTAGTGTTCCGAAGAAACATCTTGCCTGGGTTTGGATGTTCATTTCTTTTAGAGAACGTGAGAGGGGGGAGGTGAAGAGGTAAAGTAAAAAAGGTGATCAATTGGGAGGGGATGTGTTAATTTCTTCTTTTCTGCATCCATTCATAGGTGAGCCGGATCAGGATGTTTCCTGTGAGCTGAACAAAGGTATTTTAGCTTAATGCTCATTACCTGGGAGGCAGGGTTCCCAGAGATGGGCCATTATGATACTTTAAGCTGTAGGCAACATCCCTTCGGTGATTAACTTGTAGCAAAAGCAATAGAATACAAAGGTTAAAGTAAAAGAAGCATCCAATATGGAGTCAGATTTGTTCTTCCCGATTACAAAGATAGATCTTCACAACCCCCCTTTTTCTCAGCTTCTGCCACGTGTTATCTTTGTGACTTGTAGCAGGATGCGCTATGAGGTGGACATTACGAGCTCCAAGTCTCTTGGGGCTGATGTGCCTATGTCATGGGGCATGCAATGAAATAATGTACACGGGTGCCTCATACAGGGCCTGGCACAGGACATATTTGTAAAAGTAAATCTTTAAGTATGGGGAGAAAATTATCTTTCTAAAACAGAGAAAATAGGTTTTATAAATATGGCCATCTTCCAATGAATTAGAGGTGCCTGTTTAATGATCTCTCCAAAAACCCTAAAACCAGTGTCAAGTTCAGAATCCCTTGCCAGTTAGAATCATTCTGAGAAAGTTGCTGCCACTCACTCTTGACAACACATGCTGGAAATAACAAGGGTCAGGCTGAGTAGCAGAAGCTCCCAACTCCTTCTCACCCTAGACATCGTTTTTAAGGGTCTGAAATAGGAGAATCACTCGGATCCACTTCCTGCCCCCTCTCTCCTCCAAACACCTGGATATTTTAGTTGTGTGGAACCAGAGGAGGGCTACACTTCCCGACCTAACCTCTTTGGAAGTAACTGGTGGAGTCAATTCTTAATTGTTTCTAGTTCAAAGAAAGACTTGGCTTATGATTTGCATATCTGCCACCTAATTTGCATGTCATGCATAAATCTTTTATTACCCTGAAAAATTTAGTTGAATCTATACACATTTTAATCCCTTTAAGGGTATACAAGGCCCCCATGTTCTCAGAATTGAATGGATTCTTGGGGACACAGGCATTTCTTTGTGTTTTAAACTGTAAGGGTTAATTTAATGCCCACCTTCTTACTCAAAGGGCCAGGATTTGCTTACTTTGTAAGGAGTGTGCCAGGTCTCCAATTCGGCTGGCTGGACCTCTCTGCAAAGATGACAATCATTCCAGGACTTGGAAGCCAAATATTATGTGGCTGGCCTCCAACGATCTGGAAAACAGTTTAGAGGTTACTTCTGAGGCTGATAAAGTTGCTCTGCCAAAAGGCCAAGATCATGCAATTTGACCTTTTGCGAACTTATGGGACTTATACCAAAATAAGTTTGCCTATAAATGAACATTCAAGGACCTTGATCTTTTCTGTATTGTTAATGAATAATAATGATAATAATGAGATAATGATATGAATAACAACTATTGCAAACCAAGGGCTCATCTTGTCCCAGACCTTATACTAAGTAGTTTATATTCTTTCTCCTGGAAATTCTCACAGTATCTCTATGTTAGTCCCATTTTTATAAATGAGGAGCCCAAGCCTAAAAACTTCAAATAACAAGGTAACTAAGGGGCTGAGTTAGGATTTAAACCTGAGTTTCTCTAAAAGCCATGTCTTAAACTGTCCTGATCGCATATATTACATTTTTTCAAAAACTTAAAATAAGACTCCAAACCAATTAAATTATTTTGTCCTTACTTGCTTTCCTTTCTTTCAAAAACTAAATGTTTTCATGCTATTATGGGGAAAATATCAAATTTACTGAGCATCTCCTCTGAGTCAGGTACTGTGATAAATGCTTGCTGTCGCTTTATCTCATTTACTCCAAATAATCACAATTGTAAGGGGGCGTTGTTATCTCCATGCTTAAAGATATGAAAACAGATGATCAGAGAGGCCAAGTAAGCTGCCCGTGGTGACACAGCTGATATGAGGTAGAGCCAAGATGTGGGCTCTTTCTGCAGATAACAGCACAGTGGTGCCTTCCTGGAGGAAGCTTTAAAGGGGGCCCATGTGTCCATTAGAGTTCATACCTTACTCTTAACACTCCAGATTCTTTTCCTCAGCATTGATTGGCTTGGTGATTTTAATAAACCATCTCCAATAATTTCTTGGGATGTGCCTTGGAGCTAGGAAGCATGATCAAGAATAGACATTTCTCACTGATGCCTGATTTACATTTTTAAGTTTCCAAGATTATTGTTATTTATAAGAGGCTTTATTATACCTTTTGCTTCATGACTAAAATTTCATAACATTCTTAGAAATATGTGGGTTGGTAACTACAAATTTAAAATCTGTACAGCATGAAATTTTCTTAGGTAAAAAAAATCTAACTTTTATTTTGAAAAGAGACCAAAAATAGTTTTGGGGGAATTCTTATGCACCTTAAAAAATGGCGAGTAGTTTGGAGTTCACGTGGCTTTCTCTTTCCTGAACTAACAAATAGCTCTAGTGTGAAACTTAGCACATCCTTTGAAGAGCCTGGTAGAAGTGAGGATGTTTGTTAATTCCCTGATACCTAATAAGATGTCATGTATACATCTGACACTTGGCAAACTATGGATATTTAGGCTTTTGCCCTCACTCAAGCCAACATTGCTAATCCATGCCTTATAGCAATGGGGCTTCAGCTATACCAAATTCCCCAAAATACTACCATATAGGCTACATGGTGGGAGATGGTTCCTTCCTTCAATACCAGCGGCTAAAGGGGTTCAGCTCTACCAGAATTTCTCGAAGTGTGCCTCAAGGACAATTTAAATAAAAGTTACCTGGAGTGTGTATTAAAAATGCAGATTCCTTGGCCTCACCTTAGAATCTTTGCTGTGAGAGGGTCCCTCGGGTGGTTTTTAATGCAGAGAGAAGTTTAAGACCTTATCTTCTATGCTAATTACTCATGTCCATCCTCACCCCTCAACTTAATCCCACAAAAAGGAAAACTTTATTGCATGTGAGGAAACAAATTCATAAAGGATAATTACCTATTGTTTTCATCACATTTAGTTTCTCTGTAATCCTTTATGTGTTAATAGTCAGCTTCTGATTTTTCTCTGCAAGGGTAGCATTAGTGATGCTAAACGCACAGACAATTAAACAAGTATAATTTGAGAAGTATAATTCAACCAACACATTTGACCTTCACCCACACTAAAGCTTTTATAGTTTTTAATAGGTAGCAAATTTGAAATATTGATGTATCATCCCTTTAAGGACATTCTTCTAATGCTGATTATCAACAAAAGTGTAAAATTTAGGCATGCAGATGAGAGAGAAAAAACAGGATGCTTTATGCATGTGTGTGTGTCCTGCCACGATGGTTTCAGTTAGGAATATTGCATTGGATGTATTTAATTGGGGAGGAACACAGTCTGTGTTCCTCTGTCCAGGGTAATTTTTTTTCCTATGCCTGAAGTGCAGGAGATTGCTCTGGAACGCTTTGTAATTTCTGAGACTCTTTCCCCTGGAGATAATAGGTGTTGACCTGACACTTTCCTGCTGGATGAATCCAAATGATGGGCGTAGAGAGAATTATTAAGGCTGAAAGAGATACGGAGCCTTTCCCAGCCTCCGTAGGGTGTAGCTGGCTCTACTTTTTTGCATTTGCTGGTGGAAATAGGGTGGAGTGTGATTGGAAGGCCAAGCCTTACTCTGCAGTTAAGCCTGCAGTTAATGTGAGGGTGAGTGGCCAACTTCTTCCGAAAGGAGGAGAGCTGAACTGCAGTTGTCAGAGCCGGCCATCCCCACAGAGCCCTGATTTACTGCTCAGCTGAACAGACACTACACTGCTTCCTCATGAAAACCCCAGGATCTGTTTCTGTCATGAAGGAGTGTTTTACTGTCCAGTCACTTCCTCGCTTTCCTTCCTGAAAAACCCCAAAGCAAACCCAACCCAACAACCACCACCCGCCCCAGAACTCCAGAAACAGGTATCGCAGCACGTCATAAGAATGGAATACCCTTGCTAAAAGGGGTGTTTGGAATAAACTGTCCCACTTCCTAAATGGTATGTGGTTGCCAAAACATATTTGTCTTTCTAAGAATAACTGAAAAGGGGCTTTCATGACTTTTAACAAGTGAGGTGAGAAAAGTCGCACTTTTCTGCCCAAATCTCTTCTCAGGTAGACGATAGCATTTCAGTTGGTTATTCTTTTATGAAAGGGTGTCTATAAGTCAATAAGTTGGTCAGTCACAGGGTGTTAGAATGTCTCTCACTCTTCCATAAATACACCCCAACCCACCTCCTGGGTCCCCCTTGACTATTTTTTTATTAAGTTACTCACCTGTTCAAAACCTTTGCCTCCTTATTATTTATTCTCCTCAAATTTACAGTATTCCATAATCTAGCCACATTCTACAGTCAATAGTTATTTCCACTTTTTTCTTGCTGGATACGTCTCTTGATTAAATAATAATGAGAGCAATATTAAATATAATAACCATGCTACCTTTTATTGCATGCCTTTTGTTCAAAACCCTACTCTAAGGGCTGATTTCATTTAATTTCACAACTACCTTATGAGTTATTCTGATTAGCTGATTCTTACTGTCTCCATTGAACACGCGAGCAAAGTTGGGCTCAGAATGGTTAAGTAGCATGCCCAAGGTCACACACAAGGCCTGTCAGACCCGGCCTCTTAAACACTGCACATACCCTGACACGACTTCTTCAACTGTGTTGCTCCTCTTGCCTAAAACGCACTCTTTTTCATCTCTATTTAAAATCTTACACAACTTTCCAGGCCCACCTCAATGCCTCCCTCCTTCAAGAAGCCTTTCTTGATGATTCTAGCTCTCATTGACCTCCCTCTACTCAGAATCCCCAGAATGGCTCATCACTGTCTTCATATTGTATGTGTCTTGTCTTCTTCAACCGGAACTCATAACTTTTTCACCTCCCAGATGTTCTATTACTGTCCTGGCAACATAGTAGGTGCTCAATTAAAGATTTCTGATTTGTAAACCCTTCAAAACCAATTACTTACCTGAATGCCCCAAAGCCCTTGCTAAAACAAGTATTTTTATGAGTTTTGAGCCATGCACAAGGGCACCTCGTTTCTTATGGACGCCCAACCCATTCAGATGAATTGATAGTTTTCATGCATTGATCTCCAGGCAAGTCAGTAAAAAAGACTTGCACCTTATTTTAATAAAAGTGATCACTTTAATTGTTTAAAATAATTTTGGGGTCTGAATTCAGTTCGGAGCCAAAAGCCATCCTTTGTATATTTTTTATTTTATCTTATGGAACATATGTATATTTTTTAAAGGATAATTGAAGTCTCAGTTTTGCAAGGAATACTGGGGTTTTGAGGTGGACATTGATCTTCCTTGTGGAGTGACTCATGCCTCACTGGGTTCACCGTGTGATAGGTATGCAACAGTTATAACTATAAGGCTCCAAAAGGATAATGTGTCTTGCTTTTCTGCAAGTTACAATCAGTCCTTGGAATTCTTGTGTGACTCCTGGGATCAGCAAAATTTGGGAGCAGATAAAGTGTCGTCTGGCAAAAATTTGAATTTGCCTTTTGGGTTGAGAAATGTGATCATAGAAAACCAACAACATTCATTAAACACTGAAAATTGTAAGGCTGCAGTGAGCATCACGAGGAACTACCAAAGAATCAGCAAGTTAGAGTTTTACACAAGGGCAGTATCTTAGTCAGCTCGGGCTGCTGTAACAAATACCACAGACTGGGTGACTTAACAGACATTTATTTCTCACGGTTCCGGAGTCTGGGAAGTCCAAGATCAAGGTGCCCGCAGATTCGGTTCCTGGTGAGACCCTTCTTTCTTGCTTGCAGATGGCCACTTTCTGTGTCCTCACATGGCAAGGAAAGAGAGATTGAGTTATCCTGCCTCTTTCTCTTCATATGAGGGCACTAATCCCATCATGGAGGCGCTACCCTCATGATTCTATCTAAATCAAATTACCCCCCAAGATCCAAATACCAGCACGTTGGGAGTTAGGGCTTCAACGTATGAATCTGGGGGGTACACATTCAGTCTATCACAGGCAGGAAGAGAGAGTGAATGAGTCGAGGGGCTGGCCATACACAAATTAAATCAGTTTAATAAGAGAGGCAGAAGTACCAAATGCTCAGGGTCTCAAGAAGCAGAATAAAGATCCCCCCCTTAGCATTTTTCAACATCAATCAAGCATCATTCACACTGAGAAAATGCTTCACCCCATCTCAAATTTCATATAGAGCAATTCTCAAACCTCATTCACCCTAGAATGACCTAGAGATTGAAAAATTTTTTTTAATTAAAAAAACAATGCTTGGGGCTTCCCTGGTGGCGCAGTGGTTGCGAGTCCACCTGCCGATGCAGGGGACACGGGTTCGTGCCCCGGTCCGGGAAGATCCCATATAACGCGGAGCGGCTGGGCCCGTGAGCCATGGCCGCTGAGCCTGCGCCTCCGGAGCCTGTGCTCCGCAACGGGAGAGGCCGCAGCAGTGAGAGGCCCGCGTACCGCAAAAAACAGCAACAACAACAACAACAACAATGCTTGAAGTCATTCTCAGACCAATTGAACAGGAGAGTCTGGGATTAGGGTCCAGTAAACTGTACATTTAAAAACTCCCATTCATGATTCTGATGCCTAGTGAGTATGGAGAATCTCTTCTGTATAATTATCAGAATTTGGATGCTTTAGGAAGGCTTCTTCCCCGCTAACTTCTGACCTGTGCCACCAGGGTTCCACTTTGAGGATTTGGGATTAAACCTACTTCTACTGGAAAAGCTCACACAGCTTTTGGGTGTAAAGAGGCTCTGTAGTAAAAATCATAAACAGGGTTTCATGCTAATAGGTTCTTGAAGTATTTTATTCAAAGGCATGATCAGAAGTATGTGAGAATGGGGCATACCATGAAAAGGGTCCGGGCCTTCAGGTCAGGAGTTTGGAAGTGAAAATTGGTGTCAGTAGCAAGGATCAGAGTTAGTGTAGATGCATGGTTTAAGTTAAAAAAAGCCTTCTTGGGAGAGATGAGTTTATAGCCCTAAGTTTCTATTTGTCTTCCCTATATTTTATAAGCTTGATGAGGGTTCAGATAGTGTTCATTTGTCTTAAAATCTCCAACACTTATGACAATTCCTGGCACAGAATAGTCAGTAGATAAATGTTGGGTGAAGTGACTCAGCCCCTGAAAAAAGACTGAGGTTCAATTCTGGATACAGACTTCTTCGATTTGACCACTCATATATAGCACATGTTTCTTTCACAGGCAAGGGTAATTTGACAAGTCCCAAAACAACAGACCCCTGTTATAATGCAATTTATACTTTCACAGAATAGGAACTACTACCAGGTGTGCAGCAAAAATGGAAATAAAAAAATTCAAGTTGTCCATCTGTTTTGAATTTTAGACAAGTCAAGATTTCCTGGATATATGAAGCAAGACAGATCACCTTTAGTCAACTTTATTCTCATTGGTTCATAATCCTTTGTTCATGTTTACTGAGTTGGTAGAGCAAGATATGGTTCCTGACCTCAAGGATTGTCTACTGTAAACAGAAGCTAATAAATATGAAGGACCTTAAAAGTATTCTACTTAAAATGAGAGGAGGAGGATTATTTGCGTGTGACTATGTGCATGTAGAGGTATTTGTATATGAAGATGCAAAGATATAACATGTAAAAATACCTTGGAGAGTAAAATCATGACAAATTTAGACTTGAAACCCATAGTTGCTCTTATCAAAGTCCTCAAACTCTCAGATTTCCTAAGGAAGAATGTGGCTATGACTTAGTCAAAGTCAAGGATATTAACTGAGCCATATTTTTTTAATGTGGTGTCTATAGCGAAGGCACTTGTATTGGGGCAAACACCTGCTGCAGCTTCACTTCTTTCTGTGTTTCTTCTACCATACTGGGGAGAAGGCCCATCCACTTCTTTCATCCTTTGTTTCCTTTGGGTATATTTTGTTCCTAGAATACGGGAGGAGGAATCTCACTTTTTCTTTGGCTCCCTTCTTCAGTCTTTCTTTGGGTTCTCAGATCCTCAGGCTTAGACAAAACTGGAATTGGTAGATTTGAGTAGGCTTTCCCTGCATTGGAGGCAGTGTCACTCACTTGTCCCTGTGCTTGCTTCCTCCTTGAAGTGACCAGCATGCTCTGCTCTGAGCTTTCTTCCCACCACAGCATCAACAGTCAAGATGCAAGCATGGGCTCCAACGCAAAGACAAAGAATAGGCTTTTCTGCTTTTCTTATTTCAAGATGGCTTGTAGGCAACACCACCTCATGGCATCCATAGCCTTCCTCATGAATGTTCTAGGTTTGGGTTAGGGGCCAAGCATTCAGCTAGGAAAGTACTTTTTCTGGCCACATTCCTCCATGCTTAACTAGTCACCAGGGGCTCTCATAGGAGGAGTAGTTGGGCTAGGATAGAATGTGGGTATTCCTGGGACCTCTGCCCAAAGCCCAAAGCCCATTGTAATATATTTCTAACATTCTTCTATCCATGAGAAAATCTAAGTTTTGAAACAGATGAATATCTTTTATTTAAGCCCAATACAGGTAGACATGATAAGGAAATATTGTGGACATATCATATTAATACATTAATATGATACATATTTAAAAGCAAACCAAAAGTTCCATTTTCCTTGCATGTAAAACTTATTATTCTACCTTAACTTTAAAATAAAAGTACAGCTTCTTATTTCATCTTGCAAACATCTGGTATTTTACTTCTATTAAATAGCATTATCCTGTCCAGATAGCTGTGCTTAAAATATATATCAAATAAGCTGAAATTTCTGTTATCAGTAATATTGAGAGGTATTCTGGGAACAAATATTAGGCCTGTTTTAATTAATTAATTAATTAATTTTAATGACAGAACAAAGATGGAAAAATAAGAAATGGCTTGTGGAAAGAAGCCAAGGTCATTAATGCAACTCAAATGAGATTGTAGTAGGCTTCTTCTTGTAGTCACAGCATCAAAAAAATGGACATTTTTGATTCAGAAAGGGATTTCTGTCTTCTCTGTACTTACTCCACATTCAGGATCTTGATTGTGGTCATTGGAAGCTGATTCTAGAGAACATGCATGAAGCTGAATTAGGAAGTGTATTATGTACACAGACCAAATGAAGACACTCTTTTGCTGTGTCAACCAAAACAATGTCTATGTCAAGGAAATGACGTCAGCATGTCAGAGAGATTTGCATGATAATTAATTTCTTAGAAAAAGCTGAAAGATTAACTTTTCAATAATTCCACTTTTGGACTGAAGAAATCCTTTGAGCTATTTTAAGTAGTACTGGTTCTTAGGGGTGGGGGGAACAAAAACAAAACAACCACCACAATCTTTAAGTATCCTTCTTATACTCTACAACTCTGCTTTCCAGAGCCTACACTTTTTTCACTTTATTATTATTTTTAGAACAGTTTTGGCTTTACAATAAAATTGAGAGAGAGGTACAGAGATTTTCCACATAACCCCTGCTCCCAACATGCATGGCCTCCCCCATTATCAACATCATTCACCAAAATGGTACCTTTTTTTACCAAGGATGAACCTACATTGGAACATCATAATCACCCAAAGTCCATAGTTTACCTTAGGGTCCACTCTTGGTGTTGTATATTCTATGGTTTAGACATATGTATAATGATATATATCTGTCATTATAATAACATTTATTTATTTATTTATTTATTTATTGCGTTACGCGGGCCTCTCCACTGCTGTGGCCTCTCCCGTTGCGGAGCACAGGCTCCAGACGCGCAGGCCCAGTGGCCATGGCTCATGGGCCCAGCCGCTCCGCGGCATGTGGGATCCTCCCGGACGGGGGCACGAACCCATGCCCCCTGCATCAGCAAGCGGACTCTCAACCACTGCGCCACCAGGGAAGCCCGATAACATTTATTATAATAGTATTTTCACTGCCCTAAAAATCCTCTGTGGTCTGCCTGTTCATCTCTACTACCCCCACCCCTAGAAACCACTAATCCTTTTACTCACTCCATAGTTTCATCTTTTCCAGAATGTCATATAGCTGGAATCATGCAGCCTTTTTCACATTGGCTTCTTTCACTAGTAATATGCATTTGAGTTTCCGCCATGATTTTTCATAACTTGATAGCTCTTTTCTTTTTCGTGCTGAATAATACTCTTTTGTCTGGATGTGCCACAGTTTATTTATTTATTCACCCCCTGAAAGACATCTTAGTTTCCTCTAAGTTTTGGTGATTATGAATAAAGCTACTAGAAACATCCTTGCAGGTTTCTGTGTGGATATAAGTTTTCACCTCCTTTGGATAAATACCAAGGAGTGTGATTGATAGATTGTATAGTAAGAGTATGTATGGTTTTGAGAAACTGCCAAACTGTCTTCCAAAGTGTTTGTATCACTATGTATTCCTGCCAGCAATGTAGGAGAGTTCCTGTTGCCAGGATTTGGTGTTGTCAGTGTTCTGGATTTTGGCCATTCTAATAGGTGTGTAACAATATCTCATTGTTGTTTTAATTTTCATTTCCCTGATGACATAAGATATGGAGCATCTTTCATATGCTTAGCTGGCATGTGTATATATTCTTTGGTGAGGTATCTTTTAAGGGCTTTGGCCTACTTTTTAATCAGGTTATTTGTTTTCTTATTCTTGAGTTTTAAGAGTGTTCCTTGTATATTTTAGATAACAGTCTTCTATCAGATGTATCTTTTGCAAATATTTTCTCCCAGACTGTGGCTTGTCTTCTAATCTCTTAATGTTGTCCATTGCAGAGCAGAAGTTTTTAATTTTAATGAAGTGTGGCTTATCAATTATTCCTTTCATGGGTCATGTGTTTGGTGGTGTATCTAAAAAGAGATCACTATACCCAAGTTCATCTAGTTTTTCTCCTATGTTATTTTCTAAAAATTTTATAGTTTTGTGTGTTACACTTAGGTTTGTGATCCATTTTGAATTAATTTTTGTGAAGGGTGTAAGATCTGTGTTTAGGTTCTTTTTCTGCATGTATATGTCTAGTTGTTCCAGCACCATTTGTAGAAGAGACTATCTTTGCTCCATTGTATTGCCTTTTCTTCTTTGTCAAAGAACAGTTGACTATATTTGTGTGGGTCTATTTCTGGGTTCTCTACTCTGTTTTATTGATCTCTTATTTGCCAATAACACCCTGTCTTGGTTGGTGTAGCTTTATAGTAAGACTTGAAGTTAGGTAGTGTCAGTCCGCCAACTTTATTCTTGTCTTTTAATCTTGTGTTGACTATTCTGGGTCTTTTGCCTCTCCATATAAACTTTAGAATGAGTTTGTCAGTATCCACAAAATAACTTGCTGGGATTTTGATTGGTATTGTACTGAATCTATAGATAAATTTGGAAAAACTAACACCTTGCCAATGTTGAATCTTCCTATCCACGAACGTGGAATATCTCTTCATTTATTCCATTTAATTCTTCATTGATTTCATTCATCAGAGTTTTTCAGTTTTCTTCCTATAGATCTTGTACATATTTTGTTAGATTTATACTTAAGTATTTTATTTATTTGGGAGCTAATGTAAATGATATTGTGTTTTTGATTTCAAATTCCACTGGTTCATTGGTATATAGGAAAGCAATTGACTTTTGTATATTATGCTTGTATCCTGTAGCCTTGCTTTAGTCACTTATTAGTTCTAGGGATTTTTGTCAGTTCTTTCAGACTTTCCACATAGATGATTATGTCATCTGTGAACAAAGACAGTATTATGTCTTCCGTCTCAATCTGTATATCTTTTTTTTCTCTTGCTTTATTGCATTAGCAAGGACTTCCAGTACAGGGTTGAAAAGGAGTGGTAAGAGAGGACATCAGTTCTTTGTACTTGATCTTAGTGTGAAAGCTTCAAGTTTCTCAACCTGATGTTAACTCTAGGGTTTTTGTAGATAGTCTTAATCAAGTTGAGAATGTCCCCCTGTATTCCTTGTTTACTGAAAGTTTTTATTATGAATGGGTGTTGGATTTTTCAAATACTTTTTCTGTATATATTGATATTATCATGTGATTTTTCTTTTTTAGTCTGATGATGGGATGGATTACATTAATTGATTTTTGAATATTGAACCAACCTTGCACACTTGGGATAAATCCCACTTGGTTTTGGTATTTTATTATTTATTTATTTATTTATTTATTTGATGGCATCTACAATTTTGTCTCATTTTTTTTTGCAGTTTTTTCTTCAGGCATGTCCAGATATATTTGGCCCTAAGTTCAGTGGTATTTCAGTGGCTCAGGCTATTAAGGCCACCACTGAATTATTAATGAAGATTTCCCTGTTGTTTTCATTGAGGGTAACACAGTTGTGACTAGTAAAGATCCACAAAAATGATGAAAAACATCAAGATGTATTAATAAATTATGTTTGATATTATTGTTGACAAGAAACAGAAAATACTTCTAAGCAGATGATCACTAGGCAATTTAGTTTTCTCTAGTAAGTACTTTATCATCATGCTTGCATCTGAAACACAATACCTTAAGAAGACACGCTTCAGCCCAGAAAAGAATGATGCATATAAAATGGACCATTTGTTTACTCTTGTTACATTGCTTTTCTTCCAAGAAGTTTATGTAGTTTTAGATAATCAAGTGATATAAGGTCATTTTCTTTTGTGAATCTTCTTACTCTTTAAAAGAAATTATCTATCTAAGAGGACTGAAAGCTAGTTAAATGATGTGTCCAACAGCACACCTGCTTACTTCTCAGAGCAATGAACTCCCTTGGAACACAAGATTTTTCTCATATGATCCATTTTGTGTTGGGATTGCTAAAGTTGGTTTCAAGATAATCTCAATAATCTATTTTTAATACTGGATAAAATGTGTATTCCCATTGCAAAGTCAAAACCTTCTGCTTCTTATGCTAATGTGATATTTACAAAAGCCATCACCATAGTTTCCAGTCCAAAGTCCCTCAAAGCCTTAATTTAAAACTTGGTCAATGAAAAGTCAAACTCATGCACATGCAACTTTTAATTTTTTTTTAAGTTTTCTTAAATAATAGAAAAGAGGCTCAAGGAGAAACATTTTTGGCCATATACATGTAGCAAATGTATCAATTGCAGGAAGAGATTCAAATAATAACTATGATTGACTTCTAGATGTTTAGTAATTTGGTGAGTAACAGGGTCTTTTATCCAGAAAAGTATATTTTCTTAAAATAATCTTCATTTGATATTTCCTCCAGTATTCTATATTTTATAATTAACACTAAGTTGAGCAAAACCTTCCACTTTCTACCCAGAAATTCTTTCCTTTGTGATAATGTTAGTATTATATTATATTCTCAAGCCTAAGTTTTGTTCAATAATATCTTAGGCTGTCAACATTTGCAGCAATTTGGGGATCTTATATAGAACAATTAGTTCTGGACGACATACCCTTCCATTCCTGAAGGCATTGACTGAGCCACAGTGCCCACACGAAGCAGTGTGATACCATAACCAGATAATTTGCTTCATACATCCAGTCAGGTAACTGGAGACAACTCTATAGATCTGGCAAGATGGCAGAGACGTGGTCTGCATATTTCAGTCCTCTGACAGTCATTTTAGGGGTATGTATTAATTTGTTATTTATGCACTGTTATCTTAAAAGAATCACTCCAGTTCATACATTCTCAACTGGGCAACACTGCCCCCCAAAGGAACCATAATTTGTCCTTGCAGAGTGAAAAAAATTTACTTTTTCTTTTTTTTTAAATTTACTTTTTCTATGTGTAAAGCACAGATATACTTGTAGTACATAAACAGATATATACAGTATATCTGTGGTATTAAAATTTACTGAGAGGGATAAGTAGAAAAAAAATGAACAAAATGGCTCCTAAGAGGGCAATAATGAAAAAGAAAGTTGAGAAAGGCCACTCTACTTGCATTCAAAAAGATTAATTTAAGGTATCTGTATTTGTACCTCTCAGAAAGATATGTAGCTGCAAAGTTGTCAATAATGTTTTAGTACTGCAACTATTACTGTTATTGGGTTTTTAATTCTTTCTTTGTTCCCTATTCTATGGCTTGGCCTCTACAGTTTAGCTGTGATAGCAGTAGGTCAAATTAACTCACTGTAAATTCATATAACTATCGGTTGTCTTCAAAAATCCTTTAATCACTCAGTTTTTTACTTAAATATTTTTAACTTTAAAACTCACTTAAAAAGATAATGTAGCATGTAGTATTATAGATATATATTTAAGAAAATTCTCATATTCTCCCTATGCCATCTAGATGCTGGTTATTCATTAAACAAGTATTTATTAGGTAATTACTATGTGCTATAGTAGAAAGATTCAGCAGTAAAAGACAAAACAAAACAATTTTTTCTCTGTCTTCATGAAGAGGAGAAATGAGCCTTAAAGTACTAATTTTATAATTAGTAATTTAAATACAGTTCTTATATTACTTAAAAGATCAAAGAGTAAAGACCTGAAGGCATTATATGAAAGAGCATATTTTATAGAGAACTGGTCTTGTTGGGGGATAAGAATTTACTTCATGAAACAATTTCAGCTGAATCTAAAGGATGCAAAGGCAAAGGGAGAGAGATGCGAAGACAGAGGGAATAAAATGCATGAGGATTCTAAGTATAAATGAGCCTGGCTCTGTGGAGGAACCAGAGAACCTGTGTGGTTGGAGAGAGAGGACCTAGGGGACGACGGGCACAGTGAGGTTGGTGGACAGTGGGCCAGATAGTGTAGAGGTCTGTGAGCTGTTTTAAGAATTCAGGGAAATACTCAAATAGATGGAAGTCAATTTTAGAGTTTTAAGTCACAAAGTAAATTAATGTGATGGTAATGTTGAGATATATGCATTCTTTTTTTAATTGAAGTATAGTTGAATTACAACATTATATTAGTTTCAGATGTACAAGGTAGTAATTCAATATTTATACAGATTACACGCCATACAAAGTTATTATAAATATTGACTATATTTTCTGTGCTGTACATTATATGCTTGTAACTTATTTATTTTTTAAAATTTTTATTGAAATACAGTTGATTTACAATATTGTGTTAGTTTCAGGTGTACAGCAGAGTGATTCGTTATACATATATATATACCAATATATATATTCTTTTTTTTTTAACTTTCTCTTCCATTATAGGTTATTACAGGATATTGAGTATATGCTCACTCAATATCTTTTAACTTATTTATTTTATACAGAGTAGTTTGTACCTCTTAATCCCTTCACCTATTTTGCCCCTACCCCAACCCTATGCATTCTGAGGGTATTGCAGAATTTTAGTTAGAGGAGTGTGGGTGTGGCATACCCACTCATGAAAAGGCTTTTGCATGAGCCCACTTGGATTGTCGCCATAGAGATAAAATGATATTTAGAAACTGGTTATTGATTAGATATTAACAAGTGAGGAAGAAAGAGATACAAAATAAGAGGCTTGGAGTTCTACTTGTGTAGCTGGGTGAATCGTGGAACCATCCCCTAGACAGCATATGTGGGGTGGGGGAGAACCAGTATATGCTATCTCAGGAAAGCCAAGACTGGGGTGGACTGGGAAGAAGGGCATGGAGAGAGATTAGGAGCTCAATTCTGAATACACTGAGTTTGAAGAGCCTGTGAGATATTTAAGTGGAAAAACTGAGTAGGAAGTTGGATATACCACTCAACTGGACTTATTAGAAGAGAGATCTGTGCTGGAGACAAAATTTAGAGTGTATAATTGGACAACTGGAACTCCAGGCATGAATGAGATAACCTGGGAAGAGGAAATCAAGGAAGAAGACGATTGAGCCCAGTGGTGAACCTTGTGTTATTCCAACATTAAATGTTCAGCAAAAAAAGACTGAGGTGGGTAGGAAGGTTACTGGAAAGCCAAGAGTGTTGTATCACCAGGGAAGAAGATATTTCAAGATGGTAGAAGTCAGTTGGGTGAAATGTTACTGGAATTCCCAGTAATATGAGAATAGCACAGCAGCCATTGGACTTGGTGACCTGGATCTGTCTCTGAGAACTATTCAGCCTTGGAGTCAGTGGGGTGAGATTAAAGTACACAGAGACAGAGCAAGTGAGAAAACAGAAGCAGCAAACACAGACAACTCAACCGTGAAAGGCGGAAGAAAGAAAGAAGAGCTGGAGAAGGAAGTAGTGACGAAGAGGAAGGCCACACTGTAAAGGACAGACTGGAGGAGAACAAGGTCAGTATGAACACGGAGGACTGGACTTCAGAGGTGGAGGGGCAGCTCTCTAGCCCACGGAAGAGAAGAAGTTAATGATGAGGGAAAAATGCAGTAAGTCTATAGGCTTGGCCACAGGAATTTGAGAAAGTTCCTGGGTAAAATACTTTCCTTCTTACAAATATCCAGCCCAAATCAGGAACACTCTCAAATTCCTGTTACATAGTCCTTAAACTTATCTGTATCTTCTCCCAGGACAATGCAAAAGACATCTAACCAGTATCCCTCATGCTTTCACTCCAGCTGCCCAGCAAGTTCTCTCACTCTGTCATATCATAAGTAAGAAGAGGTCATTTTTGGCTCCTAATGAAAACAGAAAGAGGAACTATGACTCTGGTATCTTCCAGAGATAAAGCCCTAACATAAATTCTTGGTGGGGAAGGTTATCGCCTTATCCAAAGCTCATAATGATTTTGCTCCTTTTGGCTCAAGGACTATAAGTTTGGTGCCAAGAAAATCTTATGCCCCTTCTGGCTTCTGCAAGGAGCATACAACATAAATGTGACCGGACAAGGACAAAATTGACACTTTCTACTTTCCCCTTTCTTGCCTCTGCATAGATGCCAAGGATTAGATCACGTTTTAATGGGCGATTATAATTCTTTTAGGGATTAATTCAGTTGAAATGTCAAAGAGCTGGGTGGGGCGGATTTTTTCAGCACCTCAACTCAAAAGAGAAGAAACATTATTTAACTTCCTATTTCATGTCTGAAGGGTAGGGAGCTCTAAGTTTTAAAGGGTCAGTGATGCTTCCAGGAAATGCCAGGCTTTAGAAGATTTTCTAATTTTCTGTTCTCTCTCCAGAAGGAATTCTTGCCCTTTTCCCACCAAGATGAATCAGATAACGTTTGGATCTGAATCACATTCCCAGGCACATACCCCTGGCTATGACATGGCCACCTTTGCTGTGACTGCCATTTCTTTCCCACTCCAGAGAGATTGTCATAGTTCAAGAGAGCGTGATGTACATTAACTTAACAGAAACCTTAATGTAGGCTCTAAATAACACATATTATGTTTTATAAGTTATATATGTTATTTGTATATATATTCAAATTATATATATTTTTGTTTTGTTTCTATATGTTTCAGGTAAACAACATTATAATTCAACATCTGTATACACTCCAGAGTGATCAACACTTCAATTCTAGTTATCATCTATCACTATACAGTTGACCCCCTTCACCCATTTCACCCACTCCAAACGCCTCCCCCTCTGGTAATCACTAATCTAATCACTGTTTTATTTTGTTTGTTGGCTTCTTTTGTTGTTGTTTTATTCCTAGTTTTATTTTTTTAATTTTTAAAATTCTGTAGCGCTTTACAATTTTCAAAAGTTTCACACACAAGATTTCATATAATCCCATAATAACCCTTTCTTTTAATCCCCTACTCCTATATTGCCCCTCCCCACTCCCTTCTCTCCACTGGTAATTGTAGGACCATATTATTCAATAAGACAGCAAATCCTCTCTAAATGGTTTAATTCAGAAGAACAGACAAATGACTTGGGAGAGGCATCTATAATCTGCCAATAACGCGGCAGAATTTTTCTTATGCCAAGAATTATTTCACTGCCCGCACACAAGCTTTTATATCCTATTTCTAAATCAGTATCCAACACTAAATTTTAAAATAATTCTACATATTTTTAATGGAAGTAATTTTGGGTCCAGGAGCCATTTATTCCTGGGCTATCCAATAAACATATAATGTGAACTGCACATTTGAACAACATATGTACCTTTAAATTTACTAGTAGCGGGCTTCCCTGGTGGCGCAGTGGTTGAGAGTCTGCCTGCCGATGCAGGGGACGCGGGTTCGTGCCCCGGTCCGGGAAGATCCCACATGTCGCGGAGCGGCTGGGCCCGTGAGCCATGGCCGCTGAGCCTGCGCGTCCGGAGCCTGTGCTCCGCAACGGGAGAGGCCACAACAGTGAGAGGCCCGCATACCGCAAAAAAAATAAATAAATAAATTTACTAGTAGCTGCGAATTCCCTGGAGGTCCATTGGCTATGACTTGGAGCTTTCACTGCCTGGTCCTTGGTCAGGGAGCTAAGATCCCACAAGCCCCGTGGCGTGGCCAAAAAATAAATAAATAAATAAATTAAACAAATTTAAAAAAATAAATTTACCAGTAGCCACACACACACAATAGGTGAAGTTAACGTTAATAATATATTTAAATATTCTCATTTCAACATGCAATTAACATAAAAGGAATGCTAACAAGATGTTTACAGTGTTTTCTTCATACCAAGTATTCAGAATCCGGTGTGACTTTCACTCACAGCACATCTCGATTTGGAGGAGCCAGATTTCACGTGCTCAGCAGCTACAGGTGGTTCATGACTGCTTTCTCAATAGTGCAGATTCACACTTTTCATCTCATTAAATTCTCTTCACAGCCAAGGGTAGTTATTATTACTTTCCTCATTTTACGGATGTGGAAACTGAGTATATGGAGGTTAAGTCAACTGGCCTAAGGCTCACAGTGGAATAAGTGGTAGGACGAGGACTCAAACTCGGAGGGTCTGACTTGAAACCCTGTTCCTTAACCACTGTGCCCTATACCTTGAAAGTTGCATGGAGACCTAGGTTCTTATGCTTTCAAAAAGATCTTGAAACACGATGCTAAGTGAAAAAAGCCAGTCATAGAAGGCCACATATTGTATGATTCCATTGATATGAAATGTCCAGAATAGGCAAATCCATAGAAACAGACAGTAGGTCAGTGGTTGTCAGGGCCTGGGGTGCGAAAGGAACGGGGGTGAATGCTAACAGGAACTGAGTTTCTTTATGGGGAGATGAAAATGTTTTAGAATTAGATGGTAATAATGGTTATGCAACTTTGTTAACCTACTGAAAACCAATGAATTGGACACTTCATAAGGATGAATTTTATGGCATGTGAATTATATCTCAATAAAGCTGTTACCCAAAACAGAAGATCTTGAAATCCTGAGAAAGCCATTGCAAATTCTTCTTTTCTTTCCTTCCTTGCCTCATCCTAACTTCTGGTGGTTTCTGGCCATCCTTGGCTTTCCATGGCTTGCAGCTGCATCACTCCAGTCTCTGCCTCTGTCATCACGTGCCCTTCATCCCTCTGTGCCTGTGCCTCTGTGTATTATCTCCTCTTCTTGAAAGGACAACAGTTATATTGGATTTAAGGCTCACCTAATTCGGTAGGGCCTCATCTTACATCATCTGCAAAGACCCTATTTCCAAATAATGTCACATTCTGAGATTCTGAGTGGACATGAACTTTGGGGGGACATTACTCAAGACAGTACGAGTCTACTTATATCAGATGCTTTCTTGGGCACTAGGGATGTAATGGTGAATAAGACGGACATAGTCCTGCCCTCTACGAACCACTAGTGACGCATGGAGAAAGAAGACAGACATCTGCCAAATAATTGCAGAGAAGCTTTCCTGGGTGATATGTGTCTAAACAGAACTGAGACTCAGAAGGAGGGATTTAGGCTCACCCTTCAGGAAGCAAACTCCTTGAGAGCTGGGACCAGGTCCTACTAATCTTTGAAGACTTTATGCCTGGTACATGGTTGATGTTCAGAGACTGGATACTGAATGAAACATAGGACTCACTTCGTTACAGAAGTGAAGTCAAAAGACTCTGGCAAGAAGGTCAAAGACTTATTTTGAGGTTATTCATAGTGACTGAAGGAAAGACCACGTATCTCTAACTAGAGAACATTTCTAGCCTTGAACCAAACTATTTAGACAAATATATCTTTTTCACTTTACCTCCATTTTGGCATCTCTTTCTGGTACCATTTCTGATTGGTCTTGAATTCCGTTACTTTCTTTGTGATTACTGAGAATAGTTATATGGCTCATTATATTGATAATAATAAAATCAAGTTGTATAATAATCTGTTTTCTCTTTTATGAATTTATCATGTATTCTTAGATACTCAGAATTTCAGTATATTTCAGAATTACTATGCTTTTGGGTGTTCAAACTTGACTATTGGCTAAGTATGGTACTGGAAGGCAATAAGGAAAATTCAATGATTGAGAATCTTAATTTTTATCTAGGAGGCAGGAGGAATAAAGTGCAGCTAGAGTTGCCATAACAGAGAAAGGGTAGTTACTCTTGTTAGCAAGGAGAAAAGGATATTTTGTTGCTTTTGTGGTTGCATGGTGTCCTTGTTTATGTTCACACATGATTCCAGAATGGTCTTACTCAGGCTTGGTTCCATCATGGTAATGGTGTGACCTCATCTGAAGTTGAAATTCTGTGGAATTGTTTTTGTTTATAGGGAACATTGTGGGTTACTACCAGCTGTTAGTTGTCAGAGTCTTCCTTTGGTTTTCATTACAGAGACATCTTGCCCCTGCTGCCCTGTTTGCCTCGTACCCTATTAGGGAACCATTTTTATTAGGTTCTTGTTTATCCTTGCAGTATTTCTTTTTTTTTTTACAAATATAATCATGTATATCCTTATTTCTTCCTTTGCAAAAAAAAGTGGCATATTAACATACTGTTCTACACCTTGCTGGCTTCTCTGAACAATGTACACAGGAAATCTTCCCATATCAGTACACAGAAGTCTCTTTCATTCTTTATTATGGGTGTATAGTACTCCATTGTCTAAAGGTACCATAGTAATTACAGAATTTTAACAACAAATACCTAGTACTCCTAAAATAATATTGTGTGGATGGCTGTTTATTTGTAAAATGCTGAGCTTACATTTCAAAGCATTTGCTGTATTAACCAGAATCAAGACAGTTGTGATAGACACTCTGGTGTAACTAGCTTCTATTCCGGGGTCCACCAGCAATTTTCTTGGCAAGTCACTTAAACTCTCTGAGCCTCAGTTTTTCTATCTGTTAAAACAAGGAGTTAAAACAAAACAGTTTCTATCTGTTAAAACAAATTTGAAGCCCAGTCAAATTCCGTCCTTTGATCCTATTTTCTTATAGCTGAAGAGGTTTACAGGTTGATGTTTAACACCTCAGTTTCCAGAAGAAACAAAGCCCGATTTGTAACACTTGCTGATTGCCATGGTGTAGATACTCCTACTAGGAACAATTTCAAGATACTGACAGCTTAACAACCAGCTAGCAAAGTTTCTGAAAATTTTACAATAAGCTCTTGGAGCTGGTACAGTCTGATCTCAGCATATGATGGGGAAAACTTTCAAAAAAAGGCACACTGAGATTCAGAGAGTATAACCTCCTCAGATAGAATGTATATCCTAAAAGCTTAAGATGCATCACACTTAGATTGAAAAACAAAAAAAAAAGAAAACGAAAACTAAAGAACAGTATTATCCAAATCTACTACCTTTAGCATTTCCTGATGCTTTCATTAGTTTGTAACGCAGAAGGAATGTTAAAGAACAAACAGAAACTCACTTTAATAAATATATATTTACCCAGTGTTTATGAAGAGGCTTACTTCATAGGTCAAGGCTTACTAAGTATACTTTCTAATTCTGACTCAACTATGGATGTATCTCCTAATCAGAAGTTTTAAAATAAATTTATTTGTTTATTTATTTATTTTTGGCTGCACTGGGTCTTGGTTGCTGTGTGTGGGCTTTTCTCTAGTTGTAGAGAGCGGGGGCTACTTTTTTTTTTTTAAACTTTCCTACGACTTAAAAAAAAATTTATTTATTTAATTTATTTATTTTTGGCTGTGTTGAGTCTTTGTTGCTGCGCGTGGGCTTTCTCTAGTTGCGGCGAGCGGGGGCTACTCTTCGTTGCGGTGCCCGGGCTTCTCATTGCGGTGGTTTCTCTTGTTGTGGAGCATGGGCTCTAGGCGCGCGGGCTTCAGTAGTTGTGGCATGAAGTCTCAGTAGTTGTGGCTCGCAGGCTCAGTAGTTGTGGCTCGTGGGCTCCAGAGTGCAGGCTCAGTAGTTATGGTGCACAGGCTTAGTTGCTCTGCGGCATGTGGGATCTTCCCAGACCAGGGCTCGAACCCACATCCCCTGCATTGGCAGGCAGATTCTTAACCACTGTGCCACCAGGGAAGCCCCTAATCAGAATTTTTGAAATTACTAGCACTCTGGCCCCACCCAAAACTAATTCAGTCAGAATTTCTGAAGGATGGGGCTCAGACACTTGTCTGTTTTAAAAGTGTTCCAGGTGCCAACGCCAACAGGGTTAAGTATAACCAGTCTTTTGTTACTTGGTATGTAGGTCTGACATTTCTCTTTCTTGGTATGTAGGTCTTCTGACATTTCTCTTTCTCTTTTGAGGTGAAACACACTGTGCAGATAAGTACCCACAAACATGTATTGATTCAGCTGAACTAACTCAAGCAGGAAAAAAATCTTTGAGATCCTACAGCATGGCTAATGCAACAGATCTCTCTGAAAAATAAGCTCAACAGAACTCATAATCTGGCCGACCATTTTATTGCTCAAATGTAAAACCCACTGCAAAAGTGAAAATAGAGCTTACTTAAGTCTTATTTCTCTATGTGAGATTTGAGTTTGTTTTGTTTTAAAGAAAGGTCATGTTGCTGCTTCTTTTTTTCTGGCCTTGAGAAGCAGTGGACTATCCCAGCACACAAGAAATTAATTACCCTGGAGGACTAGATACAACCAGTTAGTTGTATCTAGTTGCCATGGAGACAAAAGCTATACATCCCGGATTTTCCAGAATCGTCTCTATTTCATGAAATTTTATCCTTTTCAATAAAGATCACTGATAAAAATGCAAATATAAGTGGGATTTGATTACTTTTCTGTGTGCATTAATACATAAACAGAAAAAAATACTTTGCCAAATAGTGAATCCCTGTCTTTATTAAGAAAATTTAAGGATTTGTATAATTTGAGCAATTTGTAAAAAAAAATAAAAATAGAGTAAATCCAAGGTACTTTGAAATCCTGTTGGAAACACTGGAAAACCAACTTTCCTAGAGTCCCTCTGGCACTTGAAGAATGGTGGTGCTATGCCTATTATAAGTTAAAGTTAGTACCACATGAGCGGCACAACAGCACTCATGCAAGATTTCATTACAAATTCTGTCCAATCTGATATACTTTCGGTCTTCTGAAGAAAACCCAACGTAGAGCTACATCTCTAAAACTTAACCCGAGTATTATTGATTAGTCAAAATGGTAGTATTTTTTCCTTAAAAAAGACATGCTTACCCTCATTATTTGAAGAATTTTTCAGTTATTCCACACAATCGGAGTTTAGTTAATAGCAACGTGCCAATGTTGGTTTTTTAGTTTTGACAATGTCAGTTCATGTAAAACGTTAACATTAAGAGAAACTATGTGTGTCTATGCGGGGACGGAGTGTATATAGGAACTCTGTATTTTGTCTTTGCAATTTTTCTGTAATCCTACAATTAGTCCAAAATAAAGAGTTTATTAACAAGTAATTTGTTATTATTAATTGTAGTGGATTAATTAATTAATCATAATGGATAGTGATATGTGTTGTACTGATTATGTTAGGTCGACAATGGAAATAATTTGGTGAAATTTGTGGTATCTGCCTTTACTCTGGGATTTCATAGTGAATGTTAAGCTTTTTCTAATGAATAATGCAAGCATGCAATTTTAGGACTGTTTTTATCCTTCGTTGCATCATCTATAGCTTTAGAAATGTCATAACTTTCATTCTGGAACAATTCATTGTGGAGATTTAAGTGACAGCATTAGCTATCTTTGAAGTACTGAATTTCTTTCTAAAAACATTTTTTATTGACGTATAGCTGCTGTATAATATGTAAATTACAGGTGTACGATATGGTGATTCACAATTTTTAAAGGTTATACTCCATTTATAGTTATTATAAAATATTGGCTCTATTTTCCATGTTGTATAATATATCCTTGTGACTTATTTTTTACCTAATAGTTTTTAACCTCTTACTCACCTATATCTATGTTGCCCTTCCCCCTTCCCTCTCCCCACTGGTAGCCACTAGTTTGCTCTTTATCTGCAAGAATTACTGAATTTCCTTACTCAAATATCTGATATGCTAATATTGTACATAATTTACTAGAGGTCTAATGTTTCCATTTTGTTATTTTATTAAGCCAATTCCTTTTGATATATGAGTGACAAATTTACAATAAACTCCTATTTGTCCTCATTAAAAAAAAAAATCTGTTCTTGTTTTTCTTCAACTTCTCAGGGCAAACAGCACTTAAAAATCAACCTGTAATTTTGCCATTTGCAGCAACATGGATGGACTTGGAGGATATTATGCTAAATGAAAGGCAAATACTGTATGATATCACTTATATGTGGAATCTAAAAAATAGAACAAACTAGTGAATATAACAAAAGAAGAAGCAGACTCACAGATACAGAGAACAAACTAGTGGTTACAAGTGGGGAGAGGGAAGTGGGGGGCAACATAGGGGTGGGGAATTAAGAGGTACAAACTATTAGGTATAAAATAAGCTACAAGGATATACTGTGCAACATGGAGAATATAACCAGTATTTTATAATAACTATAAGTAGAACATAACCTTTAAAAATTGTGAATCACTATATTATATACCTGTAACTTATATAATATTGCATATCAACTATACTTCCATTTAAAAACTTGTTGTTTCACTGCCTTAAAAAAAAAAAAAAGTCTGTGCTTCAAAGGGTTGAAATATCCCCTGGTACTTACTACCTCCTAAACTGGTACAGAAATTTGGGATGTGTTAGTGATTTACCTTCATTTCTGCATGTGCTAACTAACATTTTTTTATAATTCATACATAATATCAAATGATATTGGGTCTAGAAAAGCCCTAGGCACATAGTAAGTGCTTAATATGTTTGTTAGATGAAGAAACAAATTAAATAGTTAAAATCAATGTTTTTCCTATTTAGCTGCTTTTATTTTGTTTTTAATTTGCTTGAACATATAGATCTGGCCTATTTCCTGGAAAGTTTATTTCTAGGTGTACATTTATCAAAGTCTCCTTTACAGGGCAATCCAATTGAGTGTATGACATATCACTATTATACAATTTCTCAATCAGAGAACCGATCTGGCTTATGTGTAGCTCAGAATTTAGGCTCATATGAGTTTTATGATTTTTTGGTTTTCTTCCTTTTGACCTGGGCTCCAGGCCTAACTCTGCAACGACTGAGTTAAATATATCTTCCAGTTTGCAATAAATGAGAGATAAAATGTTGAGATTCTTAATATATAAGTAATTTAAAAATCAATTAAAAAAAGGTACTTCCGCGCAAAAAAATTGATCTTAACCCAGAAATAACCAGATGATAGAGTTGTTACGACCGTCTTCCACATGTTCAAGAAACTAGAGAAAAGATTGCACCTGGAATATATGAAGACATAAGATATTAAAAAGATAAAACTCAAACTTCTAGACATGAAAACTACAATGTCTGAGATGAAAAACATACTGATGGTATTAATAAAAGATTACCTATTGCCACCCCAAAAGTTTAGTGTCTTGTACTGAATTGTGTCCCCCAAAATTCATGGGTTGAAGCCCTAACCCCCAATGTGATGGTATTTGGAGATGGGGCCTTTGGGAGGTAATTAGGGTTAAGTGAGGTCACGGGGGTGGGGCTGTCATTACGGGATTACTGGCTTTATAAAAAGAGAAAGAGAGAGCGATTACATTCTCTCCATCTTATAAGGACACAGCAAGAAGGTGGCTTTCTCGAGCCAGGAAGAGGGCTCTCTTACAACTCAATATCAATAAAAACAAATACCTCAATTTAAAAAAATGAACAGGGGCTTCCCTGGTGGCGCAGTGGTTGAGAGTCCACCTGCCGATGCAGGGGACACGGGTTCGTGTCCCGGTCTGGGAAGATCCCACGTGCCGCGAGGCGGCTGGGCCCGTGAGCCGTGGCCGCTGAGCCTGCGCGTCCGGAGCCTGTGCTCTGCAACGGGAGAGGCCACAACAGTGAGAGGCTCGCGTACAGCTGAAAAAAAAAAAAAAAAAAAAAAGAACAGAAGACCTAAATAGACATTTCTCCAAAGAAGACACACAGATGGCCAAAAGGCACGTGAAGAGATGCTCAATATCGCTAATTATGAGAGAAATGCAAATCAAAACCACAGTGAGGTATCACCTCACACCAGTCAGAATGGCCATAATTAAAAAGTCTACAAATAACAAATGCTGGAGAGGGTGTGGAGAAAAAGGAAACCTCTGACACAGTTGGTAGGAATGTATCAATAAATTGGTGCATTACCATATGATCCTTCAATCCCACTCCTGAGCATATACCTGGAGAAAACTCTAATTCAAAAAGATACATGCACCCCTGTGTTCTAGCAGCATTATTTACAATAGCCTAGAGGCTCTTGGAAATAACCTAAACGTCCATCAACAGATGAATGGATAAAGAAGATGTGGTATATATACACAATGGAATATTAGTCATAAAAAAGAATGAAATAATGTCATTTGCAACAACAGGGATGAACCTAGAGATTATTATATTAAGTGAAGTAAGTCAGACAGAGACAAACATATCACTTATATGTGTAATCTAAAAAAATGATACAAATGAACTTATTTACAAAGCAGAAATGGATCCACAAACGTAGAAAACAAACTTGTGGTTACCAAAGGGGAAGGGTGGAGGGGAGGGATAAATTAGGAGTTTGGAATTAACATATACACATACCACTATATATAAAATAGGTAAAAAACAGGGATTTACTGTATAGCACAGGAAACTATTTTCAATATCTTGTAATAAACTATAATGGAAAAGAATCTGAAAAAGAATATATATATGTATACATATATATAAAAAACTGAATCACTTTGCTGTATGCTTGAATTAACTGTAGTTTGATAAAAAAATAAAGTTAATGGAAATATAAAAAAGAGAAAGAAAAAAGAGTGAGGAGATATATAAACCTATTTTATAATCAAGTCTATTTGGAGATCATGTCTACACCTCTGAGGTGTTGTTTTGCTTTTGTTTTTTTTTTTCTGTTTTTTTTTTTTTTTGTGGTATGCGGGCCTCCCTCTGTTGTGGCCTCTCCCATTGCGGAGCACAGGCTCCGGACGCGCAGGCTCAGCGGCCATGGCTCACGGGCCCAGCCGCTCCGCGGCATGTGGGATCCTCCCGGACCGGGGCGCGAACCCGGTTCCCCTGCATCGGCAGGCGGACGCGCAACCGCTGCGCCACCAGGGAAGCCCTGTTTTGCTCTTTTTAATGTTCAGTCAGCAGTGCTGGTACAAACTGAGGTTCTAAGCTGACAATTTTAATAATGTGTTCTGATTTTTAAAAAATAATTATTGTAATGGAGATTTATTTTCCAGGAGAATCCAAAGACTAGAAGCAGCAATCATAGAGAAAAAGGGATTTTTTTTTTTTAAGTCAGTGAATGGTCAGTATATGTAAGAAGAAGCTCCAGAATGGAACCACATACATTATTTGAATAATGTTTGTCATTTATTTATAAGACGTGTTTAATCCCAAACATCTGATTTAATTATTCCACTATGATAGAGATGATATGTGTATATCATTTATAAACTACTTATTGTTTTAAGCAGAATTCACAGCAGAGTTTTCTAATGGGCCAAAGTGACCCACCCACTTTGTAGATGTATCATCTCTAACATAATGCCCAAAGCTTAAAAGACTAAATAAAGGTGATCATAGAAACCTTTCTGTAGAAGATCTTTGAATAGGAAAGTGCTAGTCGTCCCTATTATGTAGTTATTTGAATTCAAAGTATTTAAACATATTTCAATGCTTATGCTTATAGACAGTTATAAAGTGCTTCTTTTGGCAATTTATTTTTTAAAATTAATCTTTAGAACAATTAATGGTGCCAAGGATAGTTTATATTAAAGACTTGATATTAATAGACGTAATAGGCAATTGATTAAAATAAAAGCAAAGCAGGATCATGAATCAACCCTTTTTAGTGCTTATAAAGGATTAGGCGCTCTTATAATTGCTTTATATGTATTAATTCATTTAATTCATGTGAAATGTGATGGAAGCTAAGGCACAAGAATACTAAAGAATCATCACCAAGATCACACAGCTAGGAAGAAATATATTTGTGATTAAACCCAAAAATATTGTTCCTTTGACTGCTTTTAACCACTTCATTATGGCATCCAGGAATAAATGTGTTCACTATAAAAAAAGAGAGAAAGAAAAACAAAACAAAACAAAACGCTTCTACTTAGAGCCCATGCTTAGATACCACAACAATATTAAATTGCTGTGTTTCTTGGTGCTTAGTCTTAGTTTCTGTATTAAGGTTGGTAGCAGAAGGTTTGCTGATCACACCCTAATGTAGCACCATGGTAAACAAGCGTCATTGCACAGTGCATTATTCACTTAGCACTAATAACTTAGTCCTGAACAATGTAGTGATCACTCAGCACTAAATTCAATGCAAGCTGAGTTGATAGAGGTTAGTAAGTGACAACAAGCTTTAAAAAGCCATAAAGTAGAAACTTGAATTGGGACAAACTTGTGTCCATAGGTATTAGGACCAACCACATTGTTAAGCCTCAGATGCTTGCAAATGCCACAGCCTGAAGCCTTACGCCCTCACACAATGGCTCCACATTTCTGTAATTTTCACTTTGGGCTTATGTATTTTTGTGTTAATATGAGCAACACAGCCAATTTAATTTACTTTAAATTTATGCTATAAAGAAGATGTGTTGCATTCTTGGGTTCAATTTTTATTTCCTTTTGGAAGTCATTTCTGTTTTGAAGCAGTAGAATGTATTCATTCCGTTTTGAGAAGAAAGTCAGTGGGAAAAAGTTTGCTATATTAAACCTTGCTTCACAGTTAACTTCCTTATCTGTTCCACATATTGAGGATTTTTAAAAAATATATTCTCCTTTCAAGCCCTTTCTATAGGTTTGCAAAATGTTGAAGGTAGAAGAGAAAGAATGTGCATTCTTTCTGGTGAAGCAATTTAATGGTTCTGTTTTCAATTATTTTCATAGGATTTCCATAAAATAGTTGAATAAGAAATGTTTCTGCCAATTCTTGTGTCCAATCTTACTAAGTAATAGCAACATAGTTGGGCTAAATCTTATTTTTCCAGGATATGTAGCTAATTCTCATTGCTGTTTCTATTGGCAGATGTTTCCCTTCCTTAATCTGACTCTACATTTTATCTTCAAAGAATGGACCATTTTCTGTCTATGCAACAGAAAAGTGGTTTCTAAAAAAATTTTCCTTTCCTTATAGTCAAAGCTAGAACCTTTCAGACTGCCAAAAGAGTTTGTCTCTTTCCTAAATCAATTTTGTTAAAGAGTTTTACATTGGACTTGGAGTTGTTCTTTAAAGTTTGAATAGCTAATTTGGGATTCACAAATCAATCAAATATTAAGTGCTAGGAGTATTATAGGTAGCTAAAGGAGGAGCATGGTTTTGTAGCTGAAACTGAGTTCGAAGGAAAGATGCTGAAACTGCTTTTGGAAACAAGGTATTTCTGAACTTTTGCAAAGGCACCCCTCCCCCAATTTAATCTAGGAAAAACATATTTATAAATCAAGGTCAAGAGATATTTCGGTTTCTGAGGTTCAGACTGACAATGCTAGCCCGCTTTGCTATAGTGGATTATTGTGAAGATTTAAGTTGCCTGATTAAGATCAAGGATACAAATGTCTCTATTGTATCCCGGCATCGATTTAGGTCATCAAAGCCTTTTGCAGTTTTCTGGTGCCTAACTAGGCTCCTAAGACTTTTGCAATTTGTTTTTCATTACAAATTCCACATTTTCTTTTCATTACAAGATGTTTTATAAATTCTTGTTTAAATATTTTCCCTCCTTATCTTTTTCTTTCCTGCTTTCCCCAATCCTAGACTAAAACAGCTTAATAAGTGTTTCCTTTGTGTGCTTTCTATTTATTAATGTTTTTCTCTGGTAAGATTCCTTCCAATGGCTACTCATGGAGTTGCTGACTAAAGACATTTTTACAAATAGTTTTTAGTGGTATTTGACTATGGTGGGGATGTGGAGAGCAATTATAAGATCTGGAATTTTCACTAACATTGACTTCCTTGCATGTGCACTCAAGGGAGTATCCTGATGTTTGAAAATGGAAAATTATTAAGTGTGGGGAGACGAGGAGCTGGAGGAGGACAGAGATTGGAAAAAAGAGTAGAAGCCTTCTTTCAATACTGTGTCCATGAGTTACAAGCACATTTCCTAACCCTAACTGCCTTCATTATAACTTAGCCAGTGAAGCCTAAAGATATAATAGTTAATCAGACCCCCTTTCTTCACACTCAGAGGCACTGCTGAATTCATCATTCTCTTGCCCTGTGGTCTTGCCTTGCAACAAACCGTCTCCTTCCTGTTACCAGGAGGATTTTACTTGTGGCAAATTGGATCATTTCCATACCCCTGTAATAAAATTCTTTAAGGACAGGTCTCACCTTCTACCCTCACTCATTGTGATAAAGACCAATCTTTTTAAAAGTTGTGGTAGCCAAGAAGTTGGGCATGCAGAAGATACAGCCACTTATAAAAGCAACTCATTACTTCTGATCACATGCCATTGGCTAGAACTTAATCACATGATCACACTTATTTGCCAAGGAGGCTGGGAAATGTAGTCTATTATGTGCCTGGGCAAAGAAGATGAGAAATATTTTGGGTGGAGAGCTAGCCTTCTTTGCCACAGTACATTAGTTTTTAAAACTGTTAGCAATCACAATAAGTATTCATTAATTCAGAATTTCTCTCACTAGAAGAAAAAAGGGAACTGGCATTTACTGAAAGTTTACCATGTTTAGCATGGTTATTCTAGGGGAGAGATTTGGTCTTATTCATTTTTCTTTCTACTGAATTTAGCAGATCGTCTAGCACACAGAAAAATCTTTGCTGAACTGAATTTTATAAAAATATGGAAATTAAAAAATATACGCATTATAAAATCAAGCTTTCATAATCTTGTTCATTTTTTCTGCTTTTTTTCCCCATCCCTGTACTGTTATTTTTTTTCCTTTTGTTCTTTCTAGTGTTAGCCTTGATACTCTTCTGCTCTGACATTAACTAAAACAAGCTGTTCAAGCTTACATGAAGGTGAGGGTTACTATTCTTCAATGGCTGCCTCAGACTGACTTCTGGTTGGTTCTGTCCTGCCCAGCAAGGCAATTCAGACAAGTTTATGATTTTCACACATTTCATTGCTGATGACTAAGGATAGTTCTTCCGGGTTATTCCTTAAGGAGGGCATTTAGAAAGAAGAGGGGAACTAAAACCCAAGTCATCAGCCCTCTAGGTAAAAAAATTTTCTTTGAAATTTTAGAAAAGCCTGTGCCCACTCAATCCTCCTCCTTGTTGTAAAAATAAATCATAGCCATTCAGAGTTGAAATGTGGCTCAAAGGCCCTGGTTGATCTCAGTGCCATTTCTATAGAAGTGAGAGTGAGGAGGAGAGGAAGAATAGACTCATATCCTGGCAGGGTTAGTTAAGAAGTTGTCTAGGAAGGGACCGAAGGGTTACAGAAGAGAGAAGGCTGATTGGGGTTGTCTCACCAGCCAGGTGAGCCAGATCAAGCCTGGCGACCAATGAAGAGAAAGCCGTTGAAGCCATATCAACCTCACATCCAGGAAGGAAGTGAGATTCTTCTGACTCAGACAATTAACAGTCACTTGGCAGCTATAGGGGGCTAGCTTCAATTTTACATTGAAGATTGCCAGGATCTCATGTCTTGTTCCTTTTCCCACCTTCCCCTGCATCAGTGAAACATCGATGCATTTGTAATCTTGCCCTGGGTTACCTAGGTTAGGTCAGGAGGGGGTCAATTCCCATGTTTACCAGGCTGAGGATCCCAAAGCCTCCCATAAGCCATCCCTAACAATTTTTTTTTTTTTTTTGGTTGCACCACGTGGCACGCAAGGTCTTAGTTCCCCAACCAGGAATTGAACCCATGCCTCCTGCGGTGGGAGCACGGAGTCTCAACCACTGGACCATCAGGGAAGTCCCCCATAACTCATCCCTTAACCATCCCTGGATAGTGTGGCTTGCCCTCCTCATCCTCATGCTGGTGGCATTATGAGTGGCACCTCCATGGACGGCTGAGGGCTCTCGAGTCCCGTCAGTGGGTGGGCTAGCCAGGATTTGCCTTTGACAAAGGTGGAATTCTAGAAGCTGGGATACATACGCCAATAACTAACCACTATGGCCAGAGGTGCTGGTCTCTACCTCATGTTCTTCAGAGAGAAGCAGCCAAATTTCATGAGACTGAAAAAATTCTCATGATAGGAGTCTCCTCTCTCTCAAGAAGACTTTATCTATAGCAAATGTCATTTTCACAGTAAGTCCTGGAACTATCTCTAACGTTGAACTTCAATATTGAATGCTTATTTCCTTATCCTTTTCTAGGAATGATTTACCATTGTCTCAAGTGATTTATCAGCAAGACGCTAACATTTCTCTCTCATTTTTGAGGCAAGCATCTTATAGAAAAGCAGACCTGTGTAAAGCTGGGTTCAACTTTTTCTCTGTCTACAGCCCTTCTGGGGAGCCTGGGGAGGGGTTGGGGGTGCTTCCTCTAGTTGAGAATCATCGAGAAAAGCCGGAACAGGGAAATGGGAAGGGCTGAACTCTGAACTCTATTCAGGGAACCAAGTGAGAATTTTGGAGGTGTCAACTTTTGCAGCAGTTATGAGCAGTTTGCTCCGAAGAACTCAGAGTAAGAATGAGCTGTCAATTCATTATTTCCCTTCACATTTCCAGTCACATATTTTTTTAGCCACTTTATAAATGTTCCTTATGACTCCACAACCAATTAGTTCTGTCTCTGAGCTTTGTAGTAAATGTTCATTAGGCAGACAGGTCACACATTTCTCCAACTGTAGAATCTGGCCATGAAATTGAAAAGTTCCTGTCCTCACTATTTTGGACATTCACGGAGTGACCCTACCCACCTTGTAAAGCTGAATAAATTGTCTAGATTTGAAGTGGTTGGAGATAAAATTGGTCAAGGAATAAGTAGGGTGATATCATGTCCAGAAAACCTCTTGCAAAAAAGAGTACTTTTAAAGGAAACACAAAAAGGAAATTTTCAAATAGTATTGGACTAGTTCCACTCTGGGAAAACATTTTTTAAGCTAACAGGAAATGCATCTGAAAGTTGTTTACCCTAAGTGTCTGAGAATGCATGTGGGATGAATGAGTCCTGCTGTTCCCTAGAATTACGTCACCATGGATGCTGGCATGGGGTGCCCACAGCAGCAGAGCTCTGGGCATATGTCTTGTGGGTGGCTGTCATTCCTCTCCCTCATGGTTGACCTGGGGCAAAGTTCTTTCTCAAATTTGTAAACTCTGGAGTCACTGCATTGTTTGTGTTTATCATTTCTGTTGGCTTTCCCCGCTGAGGACCAGACTGGTCCTTTGTCTTCAGTTTAAGAAAGATCATTCCAGGGGAGACCCTGAACAAAACATCAGGCATTCATTCATGTGGCATTAAATAGGCTTTCTTTCTCTGCCTTTGAGGAAAAAAACCGCAGAGAACAAAAACCAGTTTGGTACTTGTAAAATTTTCAAACTACAGAGATGAGGTTCCCCAAGATGGAAGTGATGTGTTATAGTAGGAAAATCACAGACACAAAAAAATGGGAACCTGGAGATGAGCGCTCAGTTCTTGGCTTTTGCTCTCACTGGTTGTGTGAATTTGGGCAAGTTGCTTGTCCTTCCAAGCCTCAGCTTCCCCACCTATAAAATCAGGGGCTGTTAATGCCTATCCCACAATGTTACAGTGGAGATGAAAAGAAGCACTGAGCCTATCACAGTGCCCAGTCTGTGTAGCTCTCGTGCCCCTTCAGTCTAGACACTAAAGTGCACCTTGCATGGCTCTTCTTGAGACTATGTGAGTCCTCTTTCTTCCCCCAATATTTGACTTGAGTCACAGAAAAAGGGAAGTAAATATCTGAGCAGGAAAATGATATACAGTTTTTAAATGAAGGGCTAAGCTTCTTTTATACATTCTCTTTTAACTGTGAGATGTGATTCCATGGAAAAACTACATTTTTGAACTCTAAATCTGGCTTATAATTACTGAAGTTTCTTGAACTGCCTTCAAAAATAGAATTTATTTTTCCTCTATACATCTAAGCATTACCAACTCACATAATTTTTCTCCTCCACATTTTTGACAATCTTTTCTTTCTCTACATGATTGAAATCTTTGCTCAAGCAGAGGCCAAATTGTCACAAGTCTAATAAATTTATCATGAATATATCTCACTTTTATCAAGGATTTGGTTCAATCTAACAGAGCAATCCCATCACCAGTCAACTACCAGGTTTTAGGGAAGTCATTATTAGGGAAGATTTGCACTCGGCCATCTTCTCCCAATGAAGAGTAAGCGTAAGTAGCTAAAACTGATGTTGAAGCAGGGCTTAAAATCTTTTCATATCAATATTCCATTTTGGGTTCCAGTAAGATTCCCTGGGCTGCATAAGTAAGCAGTATGGAAAAACAGTATGTGAATATAGAGTTTTGCTTATAGAAAAGATGACTCAGTATGCCTCCTTGTGGTAAACTGATTGAGAAGATGCCTCAATTCTCCCACCCTCCCTGAATCTCTGCCCTTTGCAATGTGACTTTGCCATTTCTACTGTCAAGCGTGAAATCTATTTTCCTGTCCCTTGAGTCTAAGCTGCCCTTTTATCTCACTCTCGCCAATGGAATGAGGCCTCACCCCCAAACCCAGGCCTTATGAGGTCTTGCACACTCTCTCTTGCCTGAACCATGAGAACAAGCTCGGGCTAGCTTCTTGGAGGATGAGAGACTCTGTGAAGCAAAGCCAGTCATCCCAGCCAAGACCACCCTATATTAACTCAAAATTAGTCGACTGCCAGGTATATAAGCAACCCCCAGCCAAGATAAGAACTGCTTAGCCAAGCCCAGCCAAGATCAGCAGAGCTACTCAGCCAACTCACAGAGTCATGAGTGAAAATAAATGTTTAATTTCATGCCACTGAGGTTTTGTGGGTTTTTATGTAGCATGATTGTAGCAATAGATAACTGATACACGCCAACTCAAAACTGGCACTTGCCATCTACTTCTACAAGGATTAAATAATGAGCAGCTGCAGCCGCTGACTTTCAACACCCCTTGAAAGGAGTTCAAGGTGGAGACCAGGAAGGAGGCACCCTGTGCTCTGGGAGAAACTGGCAGAACAGGCCTTCAGATACTTAGATATTTTCAGGAGAAGACTTTATAAACCTAATTCTTGCATCTCCTCATATCTAGAAAAGCAGTAAAATTATTCATGGTAACGTCTGCTCCCCGTGACTAGCAGCAACCTTCACAAGAATAGCAGCAACCTTCTGCAAAACATATGTGCTTGATTGCATGGACTCCCCCTTCACCAAAATCACATCTATACCAACCTTCCCCCCCACCTCTTTGGAGCAGTTCCTCAGAGCTGTCTGAAATGCTGTCTCCCGGGCTATAGTCCTCATTTTGCCCCACATAAAGCTTAACTCACAACTCTCATGCCATGCATGTTTTTTCAGTAAACATATATTAACTACCAAAAAGATGGTGGTAGCTCCTGGAGTGATCAGGGAGATTTGTAGAGCGGCTGCCTTGAGATGGGAAAGGAGAGATTCTGTTTTTGTCTGCCCTAATCGCTAGACTTTCATTTACTCATGGTATGCCTGGAGCGAGTCTGGTGACCAAGGCTTAGTGAAAGTGTGTCACACTTTTTGTTCAGAGGGCTACTCTGTGTTATGAAAGGACAGTTAAGACTCTGTGGCCTGGGTTCTCAAACTGGGGCACAAATAATTCAGGTGTGGAACTGTGATGCCGGGGGGTCAGGCAAAGCTACGCGACAAAGGTGATATATCTTGTGGGGGGACACGTATTATCCTGAGGACTTGGGGGACAAAAGTAGCATGGTTTTTCAATCAAAATAAAAAGAAATATGCAAGAGAATGTAAAGTTCCAACTCATTTTTGTTGATAAAACACAACCAGTCGTTTCTCTCTCCTCTTCTAGCCGGGGGTTCACTCTCCTAGACGTAAGACATTTTTTGAACAGTTTAAAAAGCACTACTCTGGGCACTGTCTTCTCAATTTTTCTTTTGTGGTTTTTATTCTCCCATCATCAAAAGTTTTACTGTTCCCCTTGCCATGTCAAAAAACCATTTTATACCTTTTAAATGTAATCTGTGGTTTACGTTTATCAAACTTCACAAATGGAGGTTATTTAGAATTAAATTTCTAATAACGTGTTGTGCATGCTTTCATAATCCTTCCATTGATAAATTCCTTATGGTCTAATTTACTCCCGATCAGAAAAAAGAAAAGGTGACCACTCATCTAATGAGAAAACAGATGTTTCACTTTTGAAATTAGAGGGATGATGGACCCAGGTACCTGTCCGACCCTGCAGTCTTGTTAATTTCCCACCCTGACCACAAGCAGACCCCTGCTAGTCCACTGTTGATGATTTCAACCACCATTACAAACGTCTCCTCGCCTATCTCAGACTGAGTGTATTCCTCCAAAATTTGTGCATAGGAGCCCTAACCCCCAGTATCCAGAATGTGATTATATTTGGACATAGGGCCTTCGAAGGGGTGAATAAGTTAAAATGAGGCCTATAGAGTGGTCCCCAATCCAATCTGACTGGTAAGCAGAGGGAATCTGTACACACAGAGAGACACCAGGGACGTGAGCACACCGCGGAAGACCATGTGAGGACAGGGCAAGAAGGCAGCTGTCGGTAAGTCAGGGAGAGAGGCCTCAAGAGAAACCAGCCCTGCTGGCACCTTGGTCTTGGACTTCCAGCCTCCAGAACTGTGAGAAAATAAATTTCTATTTTTTAAGCCACTTAACCTTCAGTATTTTGTTATCGCATCCCTGGCAAACTAACATCCTACTATAAAAAACTAGCTTTAGTTCTTCAGCTGTCTGTAATTTTTGGTTTTCTTAAGTGCTAAGAAACAGAATAGTGTCTCCTCTGTTCCTCATTGAAAACTTTCTCTTAGCTCTCCATCTCTTGGTTAGAGTCTCCAGAATGGCCCATTGTTGGCAAGTATTTGTGATCACCTTACTTATCAATGCATATTGCTATTGGGTAGAGGATCATCTTGTTCTAGGAGTTAATAATGATGTGTGTTTGTATTAAAAAAATACTATACCCTTGCTTGTTTCTTAATTATGTTAATTTATTTCAATTCTATATTTCATTACAGAATGTTCTTATGTTTCTATCAAGTAGAATAAGTATAAAAATATATTTCTTATATTTCCACAGGATAGCTCCAAGTTTTTCTCACCAGTCCAATTTTTTTGAGCGTATATATCTTTCAATACACTTCTTCTTTCTCCTCCCCTGGGCTGGGAAGACATTTCATTTTAACTTTTACCAGTTAGAAGAAATTCATAACCATCACTGTAAAATTCCAACAGGAAGTGAAAATATAAGAGATATTAAACTCTATGATTTGCAAAGTAACAGCAACTCTCATCTTTAGAGGAAAGGGGAAATTAAAAGCCCCAGTCAAAGCAAAGTTGAACAAGTCCTTCAGGCAAAAATTACAGGAAAGCCTACAGAATCAAAATCAAGATGAACCTTCGTAATACAGGAAGTCTGATGTGATCCACTCTGCATTCTTGCCTTGGGGCAGTTGACTGTAACCTTCACATTACAGTGAATGAATTGCATCACAGAGGGAGTGGAGGGGGGTGGGAAGATTTAGGGGAAATGTCAGACTTGAGTGGGAGCTCGGAGCTTGTGATTGCAACCAAATGGAACTGGGATATACTGAAAGAAACCGGGAATTATATACTTTTTCTTAACTAAATACTTCTGGTGTTTTCCTTCCTGGGCTTGACTGGTATTTATTTTTCTCTACTTGCATCAAAGCAGCATGACATTCTCAATGGGGGGAGAAACAGAGTTTCTTATGGTCGTAATGGAAATATTTACTGGCCAACAGACAAGAATATGTTCCTCTAAGGGGAAGGCTGCATTTATCAAAGATTTGCTTGGATTTTGCCTTCCTTCCTGGGAACAGTTATTTACTCTTAATTATCCCTAAATACAGTTGAGCAGTGGAAGGGCCTTATTTTAAAATCATCATTGCTGTTTTAAATCTGACGGCAGTAGAAAAGAATGACTGACAGCGATTAAAAGGGCAGTTGATGGGCACATATTAGAAATCATCGTCCACAATAAAATCTGACAACAGGAACAACATGTATTTTATGTTCCTATAAACATAGATTTAGTGCAAGTAAGCCCACATAATAGTACTTGTGGCATGGGCTGAATTGCTCTGAATTTAATTTAGAACAACATAAAAGTTCCAGTATCAGCTGCAGGGTACTAGCCTCGGTTTCAGCTGAGGGGTGGCATCTGTTTTGAGAAGTAAAGCAACTTCTGAGGTTGTACTGCATCTATTCCATTTAGAAGAACCTCATAAATATCTGGGATTCTCTGAAGGTGATTTTGCCTTTCCAGAGTGTCAGATAGTGCAGTCAATCTTCTCAGATGCTCTATGCGTCTCTCTTGATCACCCTCTCTCTGTCACACAGAGACAACCAGACACCACACACACACACACACACACACACACAAGCTCATGGCTAATTGAATCTCTTTTTTATTATTTCCTGCCTGTCAACCTAATACAAGTGGATTATCCTGAATATTCTTTGCCTTTGGGCTAATTTGGGGAACAAGGAAAGAAACATTTGCAGTGGGGATGGGAGGAGCTCAGTGATGGTGTTTCCATCTCTCTGCTCCTTTCTGAGTCCCTGGATCACCTAGCTGGGGTCTCTGGGGTGGGGTGGCAGAGGAAGTCTCTCCCTCATGGCTACATTCACCTATGGTTGCTTCCTACCACCCTGAGCTGCGGCCAACCTTGTAGCGTTTTACTTACATAACTTTTAAAAGCCTACCTCACCGTTGACCGCCATTTTCCCCAAGGCACAACCTCAACAGGTTGGGAGGGTTCTCTGATCACAGCCACATGTCAATACTATTACCTCATCCCCTGACCTCTTTCCCTGCGCTAATGAGCAGAGGAAGTTCCTCTACCTTTCAGTCCCAAGGGATGCCCACATTTCCTATTCCAGGATGAGTGACATTTCTTTTAGTGGAAACAACCACCACGACTCCCTCCCCCAGGTTTCTTATCAAGGCAAACCTCAGCCTTGCAGTTTCTGGCAGTCTCGATCCCGTGGGAGCAAATGAATCCCCTGTTATTTAAATCCGCCATTATTTAAATTAGGTCTCTATTCAGGAAAGTTGATCTCTTTCCCCCCCTACACCCTGCCTGCCTGGAGGAAGGGAACAGAGTACTTTGGTGCTTCTTCAACGATTTGCCAGCCTGAGCCCCTCAGACCAGCTTCCCTGAGATGGCCCCTAGCATCAAGTCTCTGATCCCACCAGCGTGACCGGCATTTTGCTGGGCTGCGTTTTCATACTCTGACAAGGTTTGAGTAGAAATAAAGTCATTCTTTTTCTTTTAGGAAGAATTAAAAGGTAAAATTTCTTTCTCAGAGACATTTTGCAAATACTGGTAATTTCCACAGGTGACTTTTGATGGTTGACTTTTAAGCCTTAGAGAAAAAAAAAAAAAAAAGGAGCTGACCAGCTGGGAGACACCAATGTATCCTAGTTAACCGGAATAATCAAAAACAAAACAAAACAAAACAAAACCAAAGCCTCAAATCCCCAATGTGAAAGTTTTTATCATAATCATTGTTGGAGACCTGCTCTTTTCTACTTGAGGCAGGAAATCCCTACCCACAGGAAGTGTATGTGGAGATTTAAGTCAGACCTGCAACCCCATGCAAAAATAACCCCAGGCCATGCTTTTCCAAGAAAATGCAGGAATGGCAAATAAAATACAATTGCTATTTTGTAGAACAGCTTCCATAAGTCTCTCTTGGCCCTGGGGAAATGAGCAAGATGTTCTTTGTGAAGTTCATACTGATTAAACCAAATTTGGCCAGAGGAAATCTTATGTCTCTTCCATCTTTCTGTGCCCAGTCTCCAGTGGTTAAAACACGGCTGCAAATGGCCTAAAATATACAATCACTATAATTTCAGGAAGCGAGATGTCTGAAATGACCCTTTGGAGAAATTATAAGTCGAAATATATGACTTAAGTGAGAAACCAAGTCAGTAGAGGAAAGGGCTATTTGGCAGTTACTAATGGAAGAAGTTTATAGAACTCAGCTACCTGGTCTCACTTTGCGAAGTGGTCTGCAGTGAGGTCCCACTGGACTTCCCAGGGCTGTAGTAGAAATAGGGCTGGCTGCTTATTCCTGATAACGCAAATTGCTCTAACTTCCGGAGCTTTCCCAATTGTCAGTCTTGAAATCCAAGATGTTCAGTTCCCCAAAATTCCTGATAGTCATGTAAAGGAACAATTCTCTATATTAGAAAGTTCAATGCTCTGATTTGCAACACAAAGGCATGTGATTTGGGGTGTTACCCATTCTTGCTAACAGCTGGAAGAGCTCCCCAGAAATTTCTTTTTCTTTTGTTTATTTAACAAATGTTAATTGGGATTTTACTATGTACCAGGCACTATTTTAGGTGCTGGAGAGATGTCAGTGAACTAAACAAGAAAAAACTGTCTGCCCTTGTGGAGCTTACATTTTAGTTTCAGGAGAAAGACAAAGCTGGAGTAAACATCTGGCACATCATCTGTTGATCACTACCATGGAGGATAAATAAAGCAGGAAAAGGGGATACAGAGTGGTGGGGCTCAGATGAGCAGAGACATGAACCAAGCAAGGAAGACAGCAGTGGGAAAGTGGGTCTAGAAATACTCATAAAATTAATATTAACTGTGTCTCTAGAATACCTCTAATCTCCATGCTGTTCCAACAAACAGAGGGGCTTAGAAACTCCCTTATAATAATAATAATAAGCAATGTTTATTGAGCCCTTAACATGTTCTAAGCATTCTTCTAAACACTTCCCGTACATTTTCTCCACCAATCCGTTCATCAGCACAATAACACAGGATAAGAAAGGTCCAGGGAAGTTAGGTGATTGGCTGGAAGTCACCCAGACAAGACAATAAGTGCTGGACTTAGGACTTGAACCCACTGCCTTTCCAATTGACACCAAACATGAGAGAAACAATAACAGCTATCTCTTATTGGGTACCTGCTACGTGCAGGCATTGTGCCAAGTGTGCCTTGCACGTACTGTATTGAATAGATGATCGGGTTTATAAGGGAAAACTCCATCACACACACGCCCACAACCCCAGACCTTTGTTTCTGATAACATGCACTCTCTACCTTTGATGTAGGCTCCTAACAAAATTCTCAAAATTCTCTCAGCCCCATTACACAATCTGCCCAGCAAACCCTTCTATGTCATGCTCTACCTCTCTGGCCTCATCTCCTACCACCCTCCTTCAGCTCACACCACTCCAGCCTCAGTGGCCTTTTCTCAGTTCCTGGAATATGCCAAACACACATGGGCCCCCAGGCCCTTGAACCTGCTGTTCCATCTGCCTAGAACCCTTTTCCTCAGATACACATACAGCAGGTTTTTCACATCATTCAGTTCTCTACTCAAACATCATCTTATAGTGAGGCCTTCCCTTAGCAATGGATAGAAAACAGCACAGGGCTCTGCAACTGGTCCACCACTTTCCATTTCCTTGTTTCTGCCTCATTTTTGTTCACCGTTTTTATCACCTCCTTACATATTTTGTGATTGTTTTTCGTCATCTGCCTTGCTTTATTAGAAGCCCTGTTTCGTTTACTTGTTTCCTCAGCAACTAGAACAATGCCTGGCATCTGATAGAAATTCAGTACATATTTTTAATAAATTATTAAATCACAGGGGCTGAACCTTATGGACAAGACCTATGCATCTTGAAGGCTGTTGTTAGCTTAACAGATGAAAAAGGTGCAACACTTTCTATATCCATCATATTTTTCTAGATAAGGTTAATGTTCTTTACTGATAATACTATACAATTCCTTTGACACCAGTAAAACAGAGAACCATTTCTTTGGGGTCCTGTCTTCAGAGTCCTTGCCAGGTAGAAGCTGGAGGTGTACCTAGGCCAGGAGCTTTCACTTCAGCATAGTCCCAGGCATTTTTTTTAGTTGACATTTGAAGAAAGAGTGATTAAGGAAGGAAGAGTGGCATGAAAGACTTCAATGTCTGCAAAAGTAATTGTTCCTGATACTGTCTACAAGCTACGAAGTTACACAAAAATCCAGGGAAAAGATGTTAGTGTTTTGGATTAAGGTGATTATGGAACAGATAAGGAAAAGCAGATGAATTTGAGGTGTATTTTGTAAAGGGAACCAACAAGACTTGCTGAAGGACTCAAAGAGAAGAAATGAGGGAAATGGAAAACACAGGGATGATTCTTAGGATTTTGGCTTGATGACAATATTTATCTAAATGGGAAAGACTAGAGAAGGATGGGGAAAATCAAGTTATGTTCTGAACTTGATATATTTGGAAAGCTTATAAGACATCCAAGTGGAGATGTCAAAGCTTAGGGTAAAGATGTGGGACTGGAGTCAGTTTTGGAGCCATCAACACAAGTATGATATTAAAACCCTATGAATGGAAATTCCCTGGTGGTCCAGTGGCTAGGACTCCAAGCTCTCACTGCCAAGGGCACAGGTTCAATCCCTGGTCGGGGAACTAAAATCCCACAAGCCACCTGGCACGGCCAAAAAATAAATAAATAAAATATTAAAAAAAAAAAAAGCTATGAATGGATAGATTTGTCCTGTGAGAGAGTTTAACATGAGAGAGAAATCCCAAGATAGAGCCGTTATGTACAGTCTTCCAACGCTAGGTCGTCAAACGCTTTAGCTTGGCTCAGTCTCAGTTTCTCTCTGTCTCTCTCTGTCTCACTCTTCTCTCTGAGGGTTGGCCCCTGGAACCCAACCATCATGTTCTGAAGAAACCCAGTCCTCTCAGTATCTTCTGCCAGAATTGTGAATAAGTGGGCCTTCAGATGATTCCAGCTCCCAGCTGATATCAAATAGAGCAGAGGTAGAAATGCTAGGCAGTGTTGAGTCCCCAGTGGAGGCTGACCCACTCAGCCATTCAGTGGGCAGTGTAGAAAAAGCCAATAAGGGGGTAAAACCAGGTTGTTCAGGGTTTCCCCCAGAAAGTACATCAGAGAGAGGGGCATGGAACCTAAGGGTGTCTATAAGGTAGTGATTATAATAATGTACCTTGGCACAGACACTAAGAAGGGAAAACCAAACAGTGAGAAAGTGCTGAGATCCCTGAGTCTGTGGTGTCGGTGAGGCTGAAAATATGCTACAGTTGAAGTTCTAGAAGTCTAGAAAAATCTGACACTCATAGTTTGATGTAAGATTTAGGCATCATGGGTTGGAAGAGTGGGGAGGGTTAGCTTAAGAGTTCTGGGTATTGTGTAAGGCAGCTACTGGGGATGGCAGCGTCCAGGGACTGTTGCTAAGAAGTCAACTAATTGGCATCAACAACCAGAGACAGAGACTTTTCACTCTATTTTGAGAACAGATTGTATTACTTCAAATGTAAAACTTTCCTAAAAGAAAGATGGACCTGAAAAATCCTTCGAAAAGTTCCTCCTGAGAATTTTCCTTTCCAAGTACTATGAAAAATGACTGCAGTGTTTCTTATATTAAGGTTGATAATGATGTTAAATGTAAAAATAAATGAAAACCTGTTGGAAGTCTCTGGAACAGAACTAATACACCTGTAGCTGGCTTACATCATGAATCTCACTTTGTTTCTTCGTATTTGGACTCAGATAAACTGCTGATCTCAGCCTGTGCTCTGTGGCCTTCTACTTGATGAGTTCTTGCCAGGACAGCTTGACAAATCTTGTAAAGACAAATACAGTGCCTGCTGCTACTAAAACTGAACTGGGGCTGGGAGTGCTAACTTCAGCACCAAATGTACTTCCTTGTTGGGTTTTTCTGTCATTCTCTTAGTTTCTTTGTTTTGGAGGAGTTGGAAGTCATGACTTTACAAGTATCCTTATTGATACATTTCCTGCATTTGGGAGGTAAATTCCAGACACAGTCTGGAAGAACCACGCATTCATTTGCTGGTAAATGTGATTGCTGAACTGTGTTCCTTAGAAGGTTTCTAAAAGACTCAGCAAAATGAAAAAGACTAGCATACCAGGTGATAGCTTATAAATATTATTTATTTCCAAACCAGAGGAGGAAGGGGATTATAAAGCTCATCTTTACTTCTGCTTCCTCTCTCCTTCTCTTTCCATTTTCTCATCCCAACACTCATATAACCAAACCACAGAATTTACTCCTTCCAACCTCCAAAATTAATAAATTACTCAATCTCTGGAATCCTGAGTTAGCCACTGTCCAATAGAACTTTATGTGGTGATGGAAATGGTCTGTATCTGTGCTGTTCAATATGGTGGCCACTAGTCATATGTGCTTATTGAGAATTTGAAATGAAATTTCATCTTATTTAATTCCAATTAATTTAAATTTAAATAGCCATATGTGGTTCACAGCTACCTTTTTGGCCAGTGCAGCTAGATAATCAGTTCCATTCACTGAGTACTTACTCGGAGCAAAAAATAGGGTGGGAGAAGATGCAAAAGAAATTGAGCTTCTCTGCTGAGGAAAGGTCCTAGGCATTTGTCTATCAAACAGAATTCCTAAAGTAGACAAGCTCCCTGGAACAGTACGAGAAGGACAGCCTATTTGCCAGCTATCATACAAATGAAAAATCTGACCCTCATACTTTGATGTATGATTTAGGAAAAATGGATGGAAACGTTAACTAAGCCATAGTAACTTTGCTTGAAAAATGGGACACATATCAGAAATGTTGCTGAAAATGTTGTTTTTTAAATGTTGTTGCCAAGTTTTTTATGGCATAACAAACAATCCCCAAATCTGTATGATTTATAATAACATACATTTATTATTCTCACCCACAAGTGTGCAGATTAGCTGGAGTAGTTCTGCTTCCGCCTGCAGGTTGGGCTCAAGTCAGCTTCATGTGTCTCCCAGTGGGACCAGTGGCTTCTTGGAGGAAGCTGTTCTCATGGCAAATGGTACAAGAGGACAAATGATGCCCCGCAAGCACATTTAAAGCCCCTGCTCATGTTACAGGCACTAACGTTCCATTGGCCAAAGCAAATAATATGGTCAACCTCAAAGTTGGTGAGGCAAGAATTTTTACTCCACCTACCTTACTGGAAGGCACAGTGAAGTCACTTGGCAAAAAGTATGGATGTATAATTTTTTGCTGGGGGAGAGTGAAGAGTTTGGAACAGTAATAAAATCTATCACAAATATTTAGAACTCCATGGATTTGATGAGGGTCATATTTTCTCGGGGAGTGAGTTAATTCTTTCCTTCAATCGGTAGATTCTCCCTCCTCCTGTCCTAACTTCCTCAGGTGGATTCAACTCTCCTTGGTAACAGCAAATACCAGACAGAGCACCCAAGGTGTCAAATTGCTCCAGTTTCCAGTAACCCAAGCCGAATCACGAAGGCACCAGACAAGGAGAACCAGACTGGGGAAACCCGGGATCTGCTTTCATGCAGCAAAAATGACCATCACAGAGAGTAGGGGAGTCACCGTGGATTTGCCAAAACTCAGTTTAGTGATACTGACTATGACTATACAAGGAGAAGACCCACAGGCGTGTTGTGTACAAGATATTGATAAGCTTACAGGCTCAAGGCAATCTTTAAAATTTCAAATCCAAGTTCAATCCCTTGTCATCTCATTCTTTGTCAATTCCGCAGCCCCTCCTTAGACCTTCTCCCAAGACACAGTTAGTAGCCCATGCATAGCTCCTCTTATAATTAGTTTTCTTTGTTGTTTTAAATCATTCACTCTTTCCTTTATCTACTCATTCAACAAATATTGAACAAGCATTGACTCTGCCTGGCGATGTTTTAAGATCTGGGGATACGGCAGTGAACAAAACAGAAAAATGTGTCTGTTCTCCTAGAGTTTACATGCTGGTGGAGGAAAAAAAAAAAAAAACAGTAGACAACTGGACAAATAAATAAATAATACAATATTTTAAAAAGATAAAGCAACATAAAGGGCTTGAGAATGACCAGAATGCTATCTCTTTCATATGGTGATGGGGAAGTTTGCTCTGAGGATACAACCTTTGAGAAAAGATATGAAGTAAGTGAGGAACAAAGAAAATGATAGAAAAAATATGACAGTTGAAGGAAGCATCAACAGGACAGGGATGTGCGAGGCATGTTCAAGGAGCAGCTTGAAAAATAATGTGAATGGAACGGAGACAGGTGGGAAGAGTAGGTAGTAATTAGGCCGGAAGGGGGTTGAGAGCCAGAGTACCTAGGACTCTGTAGGCTGGGAAATCCCTGGAACATTTTGAACAGAGGAAAGATATGAATGTAAGTGTGTAGTGAGAAGACTTTGGAATATAACTCTGGATGAACTCTGGAGCACAGTGTTCGGTGTCTGCCTAATTCCACGTCAAACCAACCTCTGTCCTCTGGGACCTGGAGGCCAGGTGTACACTTGCTTCAGCTTCACTCATCAGTTCTTGTGCCTCCACAAACGTAAACATTCTGTGCTCTCCCCTTCTTAATCTCATGTATCTTCCAATATCCCCCTTGAATTCACTACCCCCTTTTTTTTTCCTGTTAACTCAATCTAATGCATGTCCCACCTTCAATCCATTAGGATGGAAATCTGATCAAACCAGCAAACTTATACCCTTCATTGCACACATGTTTATTGTACACTTGCTGTGGGCAAGCTTCTGAACCAGGAACAAAGAAGGCTCAAATGTGAATTGAAATGGACCTGGCAGGTCAGGAATGTACAGCCTAATATGGAGTTTCCCAATTTTTCAAGTATGTAGACCTCTATTACCATAAGAATTCGCAATCTCCTGCTTAATAATACCTTAGTATATTTAATAGACATTCATTGAGAAACGATGTAATGACAAGAAGCTATTAAACATTCAACAATACCTTTTATGCATTTCTTTTTTATTAATGTTATGACTTCTGCATAATATTACTACATAATAGGAAATGCATATCTGAAACACATCATCCCTTCAGTACAACAGTAGTAAGTATAGATTTGCCATCCCATGCAATAATTCCACCTCCATCTTATACCTCTGGATCTTAAGAGAAGCACAGAACTGGAATAAAACCCAGCTGACCCCCAACTCCTTTGCTCTGACCATACGGACAAAGCCTAATGCACAGGAATATGTTTGTAACTTCTGTTACAAAATCTCAGACTTTAAAGATGTCCCAAAGTAAATGCAAACTACCCATATGAGTACACATGATAGTGGCCTACAGGTGCCTGGGCTCTTGAAATAATTCCAAAAAGCGGGGGCAGGACCAACTAGATAATTTGCAGGGCCCAGTGCCAAATGAAATGCAGGGCCCCTTGTTCAAAATTTATTAAGCATTTCAAAATGGTGACAGCAGAGAATTAAACCAAGTGTGGGGAATTTCTGGACATGGGTCCTATTTGACCTATGAAGCCAGCCTTGACTGTGGGCCTGGTATACACCAAGACGTCTGCTGCACACAGTGGACTTTTATGCTCATCCAACAAAATCTGTCACCATTTAGCAACAGCAAATGTAATAGTGGCACCTACTATGTGCCAGGCATTCCTCTAAGTGCCTTTTGTGTTATGTTGCATTTAACTGATGAAATAGGTATTATCATTATCCCCATTTTGCAAACACCAAGGCCCAGAGAGGTTTAGTAACTTAACAAGGTTGTGTAACTAGTACAAGGGAGAACCAGGACTCCGTCCCATGTAGTCTGACTTCAGAAAGTAGGCCTTTAACTCCTAATGAGGTTCTCTTTCCCTAATACTGTTTAGCTTGTTTTGAGAATTAAATAAGAAAATGTAGGCGAAATGCTTGTTAATTTCCGAGTACGCTATACATATTGAGCACCAACTATGTGCCACGCATTGTTCTAAACATATGCTAGCTCCTTTCACCTTCAAAACTGTCCTGTGGATATGCGCTGTTATTAACTGCATTTTAACACTGATGAAGTTAAGGAAGAGTGACATTAGGTAACTATCCTAAGGGTGCAGCAAGTGAGAGACTGAGCCAGGATTTCAACTGAAGGAGGGAGTAGAAAGTAAGAAACAAAAAAAGAGACATTGGTTATTTTATTTATATACATATATAATTTAGTTATTATTAATATATAGTCATAAGAATATTTTGTGGCTCCTTGTAAGAAGGTCCTGAAGGCATTATCTTTAAAATACTTCTTTTATCATGGAAAATGAATGAGAGATTACAGTTAGAGTCAGAAGACGTAATACTAGTAGGCTCTTGCTTAAGTGGTATCCACATTTTATGGAAAAACAAGGAGCCCTTATCTTCTCTGGGTCTGCAATTTATGTCTTACTTTTTTATGATCTTGAAATTGATTCTCCAGTAGGATATAAATAAGGAAGCCGCTGTTTTTTCCCAGTATTCCTCCATTTTCACACTAATTAAATTGCTGTAAGAGTAACCATTAATCTTCCTCGGGTACCAGCCATCCTCTGCCCTTTGGTGTTGTGTGGAATTCCCACACTGTGCCAACACTATCTTGCAAAGCCAAACTCAGGGCCAAGAGTGGTTTGTGTGCAAAGAGATCAAGGCTAGTTCCTTGAGAAAAAGAACACCACAAATTCTTCCCATCTCCTGCCGTGAAGTGTGAGTCATTTAATTTACCAAGATGTGGTCTGGAAATGAAACCCCCAATGGATGTTTTCACTTGTATTGCCCATTAGAGACTGTCGGTGAACTGTTGAACATCAGCTGTTAGAAGATAATGGAATTACCTTCCTCTAGTACCTAGAGTGAGTATCACCCTGTTCCTTACACCACTTCCAACTTTCCCTAAAACCCCGCTAGAGTGTGTTCATTCACCAAACAGTGATTGAGAACCTCTTCATGCTTTGTGGGAGAAACAGGAATTAAACCTTCAAGGTCTTTGGAGTTTAATGATGGAGCAAAGACACACATCTACAGGCTTCCGTTGAATATGCCAGAGGTACAAAGACAGTGCTATTGGTATCTAGAGGGGAGAGAAATCCCTTTTACCAGAGGTTTCAAAAGGGAAGAATCACAAGCTGATCCGTTCAGCGGCTAGGAAATGAATACCTTCCATGTCTTCCTCACTTTTCTCAATTTTCCCAGCTCTTTCTCAATTTGAAGCTTAACTAAGCCCTATCAAATCAGATTCCATCCATGCTCAAGAATCACTCATAATATGAAGGTATTTTACCTAACTTCTCCATGAGTCAGCTAATAGGAAGAGAAGGAGAAGTCAAAGATTGTAGAGAGATTTGGCATTTTTTATTCCCAGGTCTCATGGTGATGATGGTAGCTTGCCTCCAAGGTGGCTGCCACCAACGACTTTCCTCCCTGTGGCTCATACAATTTCCCCATTGAGAGACTCAGACTATTTCTGCCCTCCCCACTGAATCTGGGCTTTAGTAAACTGAACAATAAAATGAGGCAGAAGTGGTGTTCTGGGACTTTTGATGCTAATTCAGAAGAAGCCTTGTATCTCCTACCTGGGTCTCCAGGAACACTCTGGGAATATGGAGGCACCATGTTAGAGGTCCAACTACAGGACACCACCATGCTGGAAAGTTCACTTCCGGGCATTTCAATGACTATTCACTTCGAGACCAGCCTCCCAGGCCTCTTAACCAGGGTACCACACGTGGGATTTCTATCTTGGTGCTTCCAGATCAGCCCAAATGCCAGCTGAATATGACTGAGTGACCTCAGTCAACACCACATGGAGAAGATGTGCCCCAGGAAGCCTCGTTTGAGTTCCTGATTGGCAAACTTGTGAGGTATAATAAAGTGGTGGCTGTTCTAAGTCACTATACTTTGGGGTAAATGATCACAAGACAGTAAAAACTGGAACAGTGATAAATCAGATCTCTTGAATATTTTGGATGTCATCTTATGTTTACAAAACAGAATAGACTTTATGTAACATGTAATTGATTCCCATATTTTACAGATGAGAAAACTGAAGTCTGAAGCATCAAAGAGCCATCCAGTTCTCCCTTTCAGGCTTTCCCTTTCATTGCTCTCTTCTTTCGTTACTCTTGGATGTTCTCAGAATAAGTTAGAAAATTTATCCTTTTTAGTTTCAAATGTGAACAAATCTGAAATGTCTGGGAAGAGCAAATGTGGAGGAGTAGAAAAGATCTGCTAATTTATTTTGTAGCCCCGGTGCCTGATATAGTACTCTGCATGGTTTTAGGCACTCGGTGAATTAGTGCTGAACAAAGGAATGAATGAATGAATGAATGAATGAAACATCCTCTCTCTGTGCTAATGGAGAGTTCTGCAACAAGGCAACCCAATGTGTGTCTCACTTCATCACTTTATTTTTCATGAGTTCATCTGACTCACTGCCTTTTGACAGATTGACCCTCAGGGTGTTAACTAGAAAACTGGTGTTTGTGTCAGAATCTGTGACCCAATGGCGTGACTTTCTGGAGGTCAGAGGGTTTGTCCCTGACGGGATTCCAGATTCTGCACAGGAAATGGCTTTTCTTGGAGGTTACACCTTTCCGTATCATGTGTCCCACTGGCTCTCTGTGTTACCTCTTATCTGGAAGCCTGCTGGTAATAATTCAGACAGTAGTCACTCATTTTTTTCCTGTGAGTGAATTCATTCTTCATGATTGTTCTGTACCATCTTGGAATCCAGTTAGTTGGGTTAAAAGCTGATGGTGACTCAGTGAAGGAGGGGGTCCTCTTTGTGTGTGTAACAACACATAGGCCTAAAAATGACAAAGGTCCTGCTCATAGGGAACTTATTGAGAGGAACAAACTAATTTTGGATTCTGTTTCTCCTAGACAATCGGTCCTTTGGAGACTAAACCGCATGTACTGAAAGAAGCACACAATTGACTGGTCACTAAGCTTAGGAGGGCCTCTCTCCCAAGTCACCCTCAGAGACAAGAGAGCTCAAAGCTCATGTCCATTTACCCCACAAATCACACCACAGTGAAGCTTCGGAAACAGCAGTGCCCACAGCCTGGGGCAGGAAGTTGGGTTTAGGGGCTGGGAAGGAGACAGTTCTTTGGCTAGACTTCATTGATTGGAGTCTCTTTCCACAAAAAGAGACCTTTGACCTTTTGACCTTTGTCACCCCTGGGAGCACTGAGTCTGCAGCTGTTGCATCTCCTGGGCTCTCCCCCAAGAACTGGAGCTCTGAAGGCCCCTTGTGAGTGGACAATGTGCTCTTATCCAAGCGGGATGGGATTGCCTCTTCACAGGGAAATGGTCCAGGGCCCTTGCCTTTCAGGGAAGTTACTGAACCACAGCCAAACCACAAAAATCAGCTGCTAAAATAGCCTCAAAAAAATTTTTTTTAAGGAATAAGTAAATAAATTAAAGGGACTTTGGAGTTTTTAGAGCTTGGCTTCTATCCCAACCAGAATGCCCACCACCAAACCAATGGAAGGCTAGGAGAAGAGCCAGTCCTATGACCCTGAGGTGACACAGCTCACATTTGGGCCACGGCCTTGGCCAGCTGCTCCCCACGCCCCCAATGCCAGCCAGTGAAGACCACTTTTTTCCTTAATTAGGAAAGTATTTACTGAAATCAGGACTAAACACCAAACACAGGGCCTATGCTTTGGGAGATACAGTTTGCATCAAGAACCAACCTGGTTGCTGACTTTATGGAACTTAATAGTTTTGCGGAGGAAAGAGACATTAACCAAACAATCCCATGAACAATATAAAATTGTAACTGTGATAAGTGTTAGAAAGAGATTCAATGCTTGACCGCAGAAAGGGGATTAACCCAGTTAGGGAAGTCAGGGAAGTCTGCTTGGAGTAAGAGAAATTTGAGCTGCGCTTTCAGAAAAGCTGAATAGGATTTAGCTAGCTGATAAGGGAGGAAGTATTATTCCAGCCAGAAAAAGCAGTATATGCAAAGTTCCTGTGACAGACAGAACATGGTACGTTTAAGGGACAAAACTGGCCAGAGAGGGTGGAGTGGAGTGGCAGGTAAAAGGGTGACCACGTAGAAACCCTGTAAAGCACATTGGTAAGTTCTGTCTTCATGAATTGAATCTGGGGAAATGAGCATATGGGACATAATCAGATTATGGTTTGAAAAGATCAGGTGACCTGTTCATTGATATCAGCTGCTACTGTGCCCAGTGGAGCAGCTCCTGTCAGTTGCCCATGAGGTTTGACCATGGGCTTCATTTCCTGGCCACACTGAGCCTCGTTAGTCCCAGGTATACACTGCTCCTCCCCTATCTTCCATCACCTCCTGACCCTTCTCTCCTTTCTCTACTCCCAAACCCTCTCACCTGAGCAAACGTGCTGGTCAGCCAACTCCCTTCGAACCCCAACCTCTTCCTCAAATGTTCCCTTCAGCTCCTGGCCTGAAAATGCAACCCAGATGTCCTCGAAGGACACAGCTGTCAATGTGGCTGCCTCAGGCTGATGTTCTTTTATCTCAAGTCCAGGAAGTGGGATGGAAATCTCCCTTCGCCCCAAACACTACTTGTGGGCAAATCATCTTTAGCGCTCTCCCACTCTCCAACCTTCAGGTCACTCTTCCCCCCTCACTAAGGATTTATTCCTGTCCATTCTTTCTCTTCTCTCCCACATTTTCTTGGAAGAATCACCCAACACATGTGTCCTCATCCACATCACTATTCCACCCCAGCCTCTCGCTCTGGGAAGGTACTTATGATCAACTGCCTCTTCTACACCCTGTGGACAGGATCACCAGCACACCGTGCTCCCATTTTCAAAGTGGATCCTATCATCTTCCCAGAAACTGCTCCTGCAACCGTGCTTCTCATTTCAGTAGATGACACCCCTGATAAACCCTTACAGTTACTCTGGCAAAGCTATACTGCCAAGTGGATGCTGTCAGTGACACATCACACCTTCCTCTCTCATCCTGCACGTCCAAATCCCCACCAAGTCTTGTTTCTTTGACTTCTAAACATAACACAAGTCCATCCACTTCTCCCCATCTCTGCTGCTGCCAGCCTCATTCCAAAACGCCATCATTTTTCACGTGACCCGTCGCATGGCAGCCAGAGCTCCATTTATAGGCACAAAATGTGTGATGACACCTTTGCCTTTGTCTTACAGCGAGGTGGGGATAGGAGGTGAGATAATGTCTCTAGCTATCCTTTGGGGACAAGAGGCATTTGGGGTGCAGACTCATGGTTCTTCCAGCCAGATATTGTCTACAGGTAGACCCTTGGTTCATAATATAGCCCACCACAAAGGTGTCTCTTGTTCTTGCCATTCTCTATTTCTTTTTCTCTTCTGGATATAACCTTGACCTCTATTCCAGGGGCGAATACACACAGGATCCCTGGAAAAGCCAAAGCCATTCTTCACACAAGGAATTTAGTAATAAATCCATATATAGTTGATGCTGGGGAAGGAAGTGTGCTCAGAATCCTGACTTACTCTCCTATTCCCAGCACCTCACCACTGTTGCCCAATCAAAGAGCAAGGTCATGCCCTGTCCAGACCTTGGATGTCACTCCAGGTACATGTTCTAACACTGTTCTTGTTCCTCTCCCTCTGCCTCATTGCTTTTACCCTTCCCTCTTCCTGAAATCTCCACCTCCTGATCTTCCTGGGTACACTGCCCTCACTCAGAAGCCCCACATCCTTCCTTGGGTCTATTTTTAAAGATTTCCAGGGTCTGTGGTGAGTGAGTGTCATTGTCTTCTCTGCTCCCGGGTAGAGGGAAGGGTGAGCTTCAGATCCTCAGAGTTGGGGAGGAAGAACATCTGGATTGCATTTTGTAACTTTCTCCATGAATTTGCAAAGCAGACAAACTAAAAACAAGCAAAACAAAAAATAATCTCCATTTTCCCAATGAAGATTAACGTCCTCCCCAAAACCTTATTGACTCTTCCGTATTTATACCTCTCCTCCGTGCTCAAATTTGAACTTATTTTGCTGCAGAAGTTTTGCCCGCATTATGATCCTGGGCTGTAAGACAAAACTTCTTCCCTCAACTGGACCAGGCTCATCCCCCAGACTCATCCTGCAGGTAGAGGGTGGTCCTTCCCTATGACCATGCCTCTCTCCTGCTGTCATACCTTTAATGTTTTCTCTTATGTGCCCCAAATTCTTCCTCATGGGAGCAGTCTTCTCCTTGGGGAAACTTCTCCCCCTTCTTCAAGCCTCAGCCTAAAATCTCTTCACTGGGGACATCTTCCCTATGTCCCCAGGGTTTCCTGATTGACCATGTTTGCAGCACTCTGTAGGGCATTCTTTTTCCACAGTGCAAATGAAAAATTTAAGGAAATTATTACTGAGGGACTGCTTATCATATGTCTCTTCTGTTAGACTGTAAACCCTTTCAGGGCAGAACCTCTGTCTTCTTCTGTGCCATATTCCCACATTAGTGCATAATAATCTTAGTTAACTACTGAACACTTATTGCATACCAGGTATTTTATACAAAGTAGATCCTTTATTCCTCACAGCACTTCTGTAAGGTAACTTGCCTTATAGAGTAATGAAAGTGAGCTATAGAGAAATCAACTTGTCCAAGATTGTACAGCTGCTATGGTGGAGCCAGACTGGAACTCAGGAAGCCTGGCCAAAAAGATATAGTGTGGTGAAATGCACATATATCTCACTTTTAAAACTTCCATTTCTTTATGTCAAAATAAAATCGATAGTAGGGAGAACTGAGATTTATGTAGTCCAATTATAGAGTTTTTAAATGGGTCGCTGAATGTGGAAATTTTCCCATCTATGTCTGATTTCTAGATGAACTGCAGTATTCTGAAACTGAAAACCAGTCTTCTTTTAAAATATAGTGCACTCTCTCTCTCTCTCCTGCATGCACGCGCATCTTTGGTCCTTATTTACCAACGTGTCCCATTGCTTTGGAAACAAGCTAAGTTAATAATTTGCTGAAGTAAAAACTTAGCTCCATATGGGATAAAGATGCGCTTTTCTCAGCAGTGATCTGGGCAATATTTTAAACTCCTGATTGTAACCAACATCTTCTTATAGCTCAGAGATGCTCCTGAAAACACCTGTGTATGTGATTTTCCAAGATGAGAAGGTGATATGAGTCAGTATACTTGCTACCAGGAACTTAGGAATTTAAGACTTGGCTGGGTCACTGGCCTCTGGGACATCCTTGGTCAGGCGACTTAGCCTCTACCAGCTCTGAGGGTGCAGTGGGAACCCAGCAGCCTCAGCCAGTTATTTTCACAATAAAAAAAAAAGATTTTTCAACTCACTCTCATAGGAGGAGATGATAAGGACCTAGTGCTGGGTCAGATTGCCAAGGGGATACCATGTCTGCCATTTAATAAGGGGTTCCAGGGGCTTCCCTGGTGGCGCAGTGGTTGCGCGTCCGCCTGCCGGTGCAGGGGAACCGGGTTCGCGCCCCGGTCTGGGAGGATCCCACATGCCGCGGAGCGGCTGGGCCCGTGAGCCATGGCCGCTGAGCCTGCGCGTCCGGAGCCTGTGCTCCGCAACGGGAGAGGCCACGTCAGAGGGAGGCCCGCATACCACAAAAAAAAAAAAAAAAAAAAAAAAAAAATAAGGGGTTCCAGGTCCCTTGGCCTCTTTAGACTAAGAAATGCATGTAAGTCATAAACATACGATTGATCACAGAAGTTCAATGTCACTTCACTGCATATTGTTTCCTTATTTCAGTGCAATAAGCCAAAAGGGAACATTAAATTCATCCTCACTGAATATAAATCTCACAGAGAAATTCAGAGCCTCCTTTGATGTCAGGAGGACATTGTTCTAGATAATTTTGTAAGAAAGCAGTGCTGGAGAGTTTTGTGAAAATGACACCTCAGGGGAGGAGGTCTGCGAGCTATGGCAGCCAGCCTTTACTTGAAGTAAAATGACACATATTAAAGAAGAGACAGGAAAGTTAGTGCTTTGAAGCAAGAACACATCATGTTCTTGGGACAGAACAGGAAAATGAATCAGGCCAATCACAGGGCAGGGTACTGAGGAGAGATTGTTTTTTTAGGAGCAAGACTTGTGGAGAGAGGGCTTCCATGGACCTTTTTTTGGCACTAGAAAGAGAGGTAGAAAAAAATATATCTATTTTGGAAAATCAAGCAATCAGCTGCACTCCAGAGCCCCTAAGGTATTTTAGGGTCAAAAATACAGTGTTTGAGGGCCTGTCACTGGTCTTCTCCTCAACACCACCTTTTCTTTCCACTCTGTCATCCTCTGGTCATGTGTGTAAAAGCTAAATCTTTAGCATGGCCAATGGCCGTAAGCATAAAATAATCCATTTTTATGTGAATAATCTGGATGTCAGCCCCACTGTGGGACCTTTATGAAAGAATTAAATGTCTCTTGAAGTGCGGCTTCAGAACCCCAGTCTCACCTCACTGTAACAGGTGTGGGGTGTGGATGCTTGTTTTGAATGCAGATTACCTGACGCCACCTGAAATTTACTGGATTAGAATTCCGAGGGGTGGAGCCCGGGAATCTGCATGTTAATCATTGAAATTCCTCAGGTGATGCTTGTGCAGCCCTACTTTTGAGATAGGAAAGTGATGACAGGTACCCTCCTTAGTTAATAAAATCAGCTATTTGACTTACTGTCATCAAACCATGAGTTACCCCCTGTTTTTAATGATAAACATCCTCCTATTGGATTCACATTGTCTCTAGTGGTTTCCATTTGCCATGCATGGAATACAGCTCCCACCCATGTACCCCTGAGCCTCTTTCATCCTCTATCCTAAACAACCAAGGTTCTTGGTCCCAGGCAAATTTGTTCTATGCACAATGGGCTGAAATGCAGTTTACACAATGTATTTTACATTATTGATGTCTGAATCCCATCAATGGTGAGTATGAAATCATTAAAATTGCCCTACATTTTGAATCTCATTATAACTCTTTAATAGTTTAATAACTAATAATAACATAATTCTATTCACTTTAAAACTATGAAGCTTAAAAATTCTTCTTTAATCTCTTTTCAACATGTTTGATATGCTTGGAGATTAAAATATATGACCTGCATAAAAGATAAGATAAACCCCAACATAAATGGTCATGAGCCTCCAGGAAATGAATTTGGATAAAAAGCACTAGTCTGGGCATTTATAACAGTTATCATAGATATGGACTTGGTCTTTTTTCAAAAATTTTTTCTTTCCTTTCTAGCTCCCTCTGGCCTTTTTCCTTTACTGGGCAAATTTACTTCCTCACCCTTTTGTATGAGATATGTACAAGTTTCCTTTCTTTGAACAATCAAAGCAATCTCTGCCATTTTAAAGCAACCTCTCAGGTGGAAATTCACTCTGGTTTCCAGGAAGACACTGTTAATTAGCGTACAAAGATTACTTAGAATAAAACCAGGCATATTTGAGTTTGTATCTGGCTTCCTTGATCAGGCAGAAGATACTTAAAATCAGGTTGTCATAGAGTTTTAAAATTTATCTGATATACTCTGTCTATTACAACATTATGCAGATGTAGGCTGGGAAATTTCTAATAATGTTGACAGTTGAAGAATAGGGGATTCAAATACTTACTGCAATCAATCATGATAAGAGGAAATAAGTGTGTCACCTGGCTTCTTTGGGACCCATTTTGGCACCCAATAGAGCACTGATAAGCAGATAACATGATCACCCCTTTAGAGAAATCTCTCAAAGAGACACCAGGGGAAATCCACCCAGTACACATGGCAAAACTCCTGAAAAGCATCTCCATGTTTTCCTCACATCAGAGCAGCTGCCCAAATCTCCACTTTGCTCTCTCAAAACTCCCCAACTCCATCCCCCAAATCCCAAGCCATGTTGCCTTTTGCTTCTTGCCCCTTTTCCTCTCACCATTCCAGGTTCTTTCCTCTCATAAATAACTCTCTGCCTTTTCTGGTGGAACCCAAGGTATGAGCATGGTGGTGCAACTTTGGTAGAATTCAGTAGTTTGTATTTAGGTTCAAATGCTATGTTGAACTTTGAGTGGAACTAGAACTTTTTAAAACATCATATAAACAAATTTATGGGCTATTGTGAGAATAAGTCCTGGCTTTTGAAAGCCTGGTCTCTTACGTTGAGAGATAAGAGGAGTTTTGGTTTTCCCTGACAAAGGTCAACAGAGGAGAGAGGGTCATCAGCTGTTGCAAGTACTGTCGTGGTTTTAGTACCAAAACTAAGAACTCCTCGTTCTCAGCAAACCAAGTCAAGCGGTCACTACAGAAGGAAGCTTTTGCCTCTCTCTAGGACAGCCTGATATAATGCGACCCCAGAGTAGCCCAAAGATGAAATTAGAACCTCCTCTTTCACTGGACAAGGCAAATTCATGCTCCTAGGAGACCCGTGGGGTGCCCAGGCTAATTCCTTCTGCTTGCCCCACCTGCCTTTGTTGTTTTAGCTGTCAATGTCACCTGCCTGGGGTAATGGCTAAGCCAGGGACTCTTGCCTTCCTCCCAGACAGGGTCTTGGGCAACAGAAGGAGTAATAAAATTTCATTTTGGGCTTCCCTGGTGGCGCAGTGGTTGGGAGTCCGCCTGCCGATGCAGGGGACGTGGGTTCGTGCCCCGGTCCGGGAAGATCCCACATGCCGCGGAGCGGCTGGGCCCGTGAGCCACGGCCGCTGAGCCTGCGCGTCCGGAGCCTGTGCTCCGCAACGGGAGAGGCCACAACGGTGAGAGGCCCGCGACCGCAAAAAAAAAAAAAAAAAAAAAAAAAAAAATTCGTTTTGCCTTACTTGGGATCCGCCAAGTCTTACCCTAGTTCCAACAACTTAGCCTTATTTTCACCTAGGACTAGAAAATGTCACTAACAAGATTAAAACCACCATCATTACATGGCTACTTCCCTGCATGGATGAAACGAATCATTTTAGCCCTGAAGTAATTAATTTTCCTGAAGTAAATTAACTATCCCTGTCTTGTCCTTTTTTTTTTTTTTTTGGTCATTCTAATGATGTTACAATGATAGCTGTTTTCAACGTTAAAAATTACATTTCAGAGAAAGCCAGTTATGCCATACCCTTTCAAAATTCAAACTGATAGTATGGATGGATGGCCGGATTAATTTCTATTTCATCTTGCCTGACTGTGTTGGGTAGATGTGCTTAAGGGGTGGTCTGGCTCAGTTTCCACACACTCCCCCTGCGCCCAACCCCCACTGATGGGTTCTATTCTGTGGCCTCTCTCTCTCTCTCTCTGAATGCATGACCTTAGGGAATTTCCCTCATTGGTAACTTGTTATTGTTAATTAGGCCTCCTGAGGGCTGAGATCATTTGTCCTTTTGGTGGTCAGAAGGTTCCTGATTTAAGGGAGACTGGGCAAAGAAGAGATGTTAAAGTCTTACAAAAGCAAATCTTGTTGCTATTGTCAATGCATTTCTTAGCTTCAAAAGACAAAAACCATACGAGGATAACTTAAGGGATAACTTAACAAAGCCATCAATTTAAACCACATCTTTAATAGTTTTTTTTTCAAAGAAAGTATAATGGATGGCATTATGTTTCTTAATAATTAGGCTAATGTATTTTGCATAATACATTTGATATACAGTATGAACTACATGAATCAGGATTTAACTGGAACCAAAATATAGGGGTTATGAGATCATTGTTCTCTTTTCGATTCATTAGGAAAATGTCATCATAACCATAACCAATCCAAGTCTTCAAAACAAGTGGTCCAAAGACCACATGGCAATAGAGATAGACTTCTGAGGATAGAAATTCCAAACTCAGGATTAAAAATGGTTTCTATCACCCTATAAAGCTTAAACAGAACAGCCTTGGGAGCGCTTTATGGAAAGCTAGTCATCAACCTAAACCTCTTGGTCTCCTTGGTAATTAGACCAGGAGGTCTGAGAAAGGTGCTTCGCTCTCCGTTACATGGCGTCCCATTCCTGGCCCTCTGCTAAGCAAGGTCAAGCTGTTTAGGGGCATCTCCTGTCTCTCTAGGTTCCCTTCTTTGCCCCTTTGCATCAGTCAAGACTCCTCAGGTCTGACTTGCACCCAGTTCACACTGGCTGAAGCAAAAAGGGAGTTCATTGCAAGATGTAGATAGAACTCCAAACATAAAGAATTGCTGAGGACCTATGGAATACTGGGGGTCCTTGGGATTTGAATTCAGCACACACTACTTTATGGGACTTCCCTGGTGGTCCAGTGGTAAAGACTCTGCACTCCCAATGCAGGGGACACAGGTTTGATCCCTGGTCAGGGAACAAAGATCCCACATACCACATAGCGTGGTGGAAAAAAACAAAACCAAACCACATACTACATTATTCTTCTTGTTCTAAAGTTTTCATCTGTTCTACAAGGCTTCATCCTCCACAGTCACCAACAGACCTTCTCCATGTGGGAGGGACATGGCAGCTGTCCACCCCCGGGATGCACTGGTCCAAGGTCCAAGAGGAGAGTTTGGTTGTAGTAGGAGAACCCAGAAAAGGACTCTAGGGGCCGTTTGTGTCATAGGTCCCTCCTTAAGCCAGTTACCAAGGTCAGAGGGATGGAGGTGATACCACAGGTAATCCTGTGGTCCTGTCCAACCCTCTTAAGGGTCTATTGCCAAGAAAGGGGGTGTGGGAGGGTGATGTGTAGACAAATGGTAATGGCTAATATGGACTATGTCCTGGGACTTCCCCTGGCAGTCCAGTGGTTAAGACGCCGTGCTTCCAGTGCAGGGGGTGTGCGTTCGATCCCTGGTCGGGGAACTAAGATCCTGCATCCCGCATGGCTAGGCCAAAAAAAAAACATAGCAGTTTACAATATGTACTATGTCTGTAAGTATGTTCCAAGCACTGTTATATTTATTTTGAGTATATAACTTCCTTAGTCTTACAGCAAGGCTAAGCTGAAGGTTTGATTACTCTCACTATTACACAGAAGGGGGGAGAGTTAGAACAACGTTTTGGTAACTTGCCTGAGGTCACATAACTATTGAATAGAAAGATTTAAAACCAGACTGGCTGACCCCAGATCTAACCACACAACTACCATCATTCCTGCCAAATTTTCTCTCCTCCCTTTTCTCTTCCTCTCTCCTTTGTAGGATGACTGACAGATGGAAGGGCTTGGAAAGGGTTGGGAGCTGAGGTGAGGAGAATTCTCTGAAACCCCCTTTGCCTTGACTACAGCCCCAAACTGCTCTGGTCTTTCTCCACCTCATCTCGAAGTTTCTAGCGCTATTTTTTTCTGTTCAATTACCAGCTCCCAGCTAGAACCGAGAACTAGACTCAGATTTGTTAATCTGGACAGAGACAGTGTGTAATATTCTTCACTAAGGCAGAGAACAAAGGCCCAAGGAACGCCAGAAAACAATTTTACATGAAAACGTGTGGGGGAGGAAGGAAAGAAGGAAAAAGCAATAATATACAGAAATCTATTCAAAATGATGAAGCACTCATGTTTTATCAGATTACTGTCACACCTCAGGGCTAAATAACCACTAAAACATAATTTAAAGCTTGATTGTAAACTGTCTTCTCTGCTTCTCTCTTGATTTCGTATCTATGAAAGAGTCTTGAAGACCCAATCCAAACACCATCCCTTCCATGTGGCTCCCCCTTCCTGCTTCCGCTGAAGGCAGATAAGCTGGGGAGCTCCCTTCTCTGTGTTCGCCAAGTCTTGGTACAATCTGTCCTATTGTCTCAGCGCTACTTGTTCCCTTATGCTTTCCCCCCATGAACAATTGTTATTTTCTTAAGAATAGTAACTGTACCTTGTGGATCTATATTTTCCCATCCTCCCTAATAATGCCCAGAACAAAGTAGTTCAATAAATATTAATTCACCGATCCCACTGGTCTCCCTTCAGCTCTTCTGGTACATTCTGCATTTTCCTGCCTTAAGGCATATGGGTTTGATCTAACTGGCTGAGTGAATCTGGCAGATTCAGTGGGGTGCTTTCTACTGAAAACAACTCGACTCTACCCCTTTGCCTCTTCCAACCCACTGATCAGAGCCATTCTGAGCAACACCAAGACGAAATCTCAGGCAAGTCTTGCCATTTTTCTGTTTGCTCTCAGGTAATAGATGAACTGTGTCTTTCAGAGGCAGGAGAAGGTTAAATCACTTGGTAAGAATCACAGAGCTAGTAAGAGATGGAGCCGGAACCAGCGTGCAGCTGTCCAAGCTCCAGGTTACTTCTCCTTTTGGCTTGCATAGTGATTTGTTAAGAAAAATCCCATGTTTGGGAGGGACATGCCTGAAAAGTCAGTGCTTTTAGAGAAGGCTTTCAATTCTAACGAGTCAAGAACCTGTCCTTTCGGACATTCCATCCAAAAACAGCAGATTACACTTTCTTCTCAAGTGCACACAGAACATCCTCCAGGATAGATCACATCTTGGGTCACAGATCAAGCCTCAGTAAAGTTAAGAAAATTGAAATCATATCAAGCATCTTTTCTGACCACAATGCTATGAGATTAGAAATCAGTTACAGGCAAAAAAACGTAAAAAACACAAACATGTGGAGGCTAAACAATATGTTACTAAATGGAAGTTTATAGCAATACAATCCTACCTCAATAAACAAGAAAAATCTCAAATAAACAATTTAACCTTACACCTAAAGGAACTATAGAAAGAATAACAAACAAAATCCAAAGCTAGTAGAAGGAAAGAAATCATAAAGATCAGCAGAAATAAATGAAATAGAAACAAAGAAAACAATAGCAAAGATCAATAAAACTAAAAGGTGGTTCTTTGAGAAGATAAACAAAATTGATAAACCTTTAGCCAAACTCATCAAGGAAAAAGAGGGAGAGGACTCAAATCAATAAAATTAGAAATGAAAAAGGAGAAGTTATAACGGACACTGCAGAAATACCAAGCACCAAAAGAGACTACTACAAGCAACACTATGCCAATAAAACGGACAACCTGGCAGAAGTGGAAAAATTCTTAGAAAGGTATAACCTTCCAAGACTGAACCAGGAAGAAATAGAAAACATGAACAGACCAATCACAAGTAATGAAATTGAAACTGTGATTACATCAACAAGGAAAAAGAGGGAGAGGACTCAAATCAATAAAATTAGAAATGAAAAAGGAGAAGTTATAACGGACACTGCAGAAATACCAAGCACCAAAAGAGACTACTACAAGCAACACTATGCCAATAAAACGGACAACCTGGCAGAAGTGGAAAAATTCTTAGAAAGGTATAACCTTCCAAGACTGAACCAGGAAGAAATAGAAAACATGAACAGACCAATCACAAGTAATGAAATTGAAACTGTGATTACAAATCTTCCAACAAACAAAAGTCCAGGACCAGATGGCTTCACAGGTGAATTCTATCAAACATTCAGAGAAGAGCTAACACCCATCCTTCTCAAACTCTTCCAAAAAATTGCAGATGATAAAAACTCTCCAGAAAGTGGGCATAGAGGGAACCTACCTCAACATAATACAGACCATAGCTAACAAATCCACAGCAAACATCATTCTCAATGGTGAAAAACTGAAACCATTTCCACTAAGATCAGGAACAAGACAAGGATGTCCACCCTCGCCACTATTATTCAACATACTATTGGAAGTCCTAGCCACAGCAATTAGAGAAGACAAAGAAATAAAAGGAATACAAATTGGGAAAGTAGAAGTAAAGCTGTCATTGTTTGCAGATGACATATACTATACATACAGAATCCTAAAGATGCCACCAGAAAACTACTAGAGCTAATCAATGAATTTGGTAAAGTTGCAGGATAACAAAATTAATGCACAGAAATCTCTTGCATTCCTATACACTAACAATGAAAGATCAGAAAGAGAAATTAAGGAAACAATCCCATTCACCATTGCAACAAAAAGAATAAAATACCTAGGAATAAACCAACCTAAGGAGGTAAAAGACCTGTATGCAGAAAACTATAAGACACTGATGAAAGAAATCAAAGATGACACAAACAGATGGAGAGATATACCATGTTCTTGGATTGGAAGAATCAATATTGTGAAAATGACTCTACTACCCAAAACAATCTACAGATTCAATGCAATCCCTATCAAATTGCCATTGGCATTTTTTACAGAGCTAGAACAAAGAAATCTTAAAATTTGTATGGAGACACAAAAGACCCCGAATAGCCAAAGCAATCTTGAGGGGGAAAAAATGGAGCTGGAGGAATCAGAATCCCTGACTTCAGACTATAGTACAAAAGTACAGTCATCAAGACAATATGGTACTGGCACAAAAACAGAAATATAGATCAATGGAACAGGACAGAATCCCTGACTTCAGACTATAGTACAAAACTACAGTCATCAAGACAATATGGTACTGGCACAAAAACAGAAATATAGATCAATGGAACAGGACAGAAAGCCCAGAGATAAACCCATACACCTATGGTCAACTAATCTGTGACAAAGGAGGCAAGGATATACAATGGAGAAAGCACAGTCTTGTCAATAAGGTGTGCTGGGAAAACTGGACAACTACATGTCAAAGAATGAAATTAGAACACTCCCTAACACCATACACAAAAATAAACTCAAAATGGATTAAAGACCTAAATGTAAGACCAGACACTATAAAACTCTTAGAGGAAAACATAGGGAGAACACTCTTTGACATAAATCACAGCAAGATATTTTTTGATCCACCTCCTAGAGCAATGGACATAAAAAGAATAATAAACAAATGGGACTTCATGAAACTTGAAAGCTTTTGCACAGCAAAGGAAACCATAAACAAGATGAAAAGACAACCCTCAGAATGGGAGAAAATATTTGCAAATGAAGCAACTGACAAAGGATTAATCTCCACAATATACAAGCAGCTCATGCAGCTCAATATCAAAAAAACAAACAACCAAAGATTACAAGCAACTCATGCAGCTCAATATCAAAAAAACACAAAACCCAATCCAAAAACGGGCAGAACTAAATAGATGTTTCTCCAGAGAAGATATACAGATTGCCAACAAACACATGAAAGGATGCTCAACATCACTAATCATTAGAGAAATGCAAATCAAAACTACAATGAGGTATCACCTCACACCAGTCAAAATGGCCATCATCAAAAAATCCACAAACAATAAATGCTGGAGAGGGTGTGGAGAAAAGGGAACCCTCTTGCTCTGTTGGTGGGAATGTAAATTGATACAGCCACTATGGAGAACAGTATGGAGTTTCCTTAAAAAACTAAAACTAGAACTACCATATTACCCAGGAATCTCACTACTGAACATATACCCAGGGAAAACCATAATTCAAAAAGACACATGCACCCCAATGTTCACTGCAGCACTATTTACAATAGCCAGGTCATGGAAGCAACCTGAATGCCCATCAACAGACGAATGGATAAAGAAGATGTGGTACATATATACGATGGAATATTACTCAGCCATAAAAAGGAATGAAACTGGGTCATTTGCAGAGATGTGGATGGACCTAGAGACTGTCATACAGAGTGAAGTAAGTCAGAAAGAGAAAAACAAATATCATATATTAATGCATATATGTGGAATCTAGAAACATGGTACAGATGAATGGTTTGCAAGGCAAAAATAGAGACACAGATGTAGAGAACAAATGTATGGACACAAAGGGGGGAAAGCAGGGGCGGGGGTGGTGGTGGTGGGATGAATTGGGAGACTGGGATTGACATGTATACACCAATATGTATAAAATAGACAACTAATAAGAACCTGCTGTATAAAAAGTAAAATTTCAAAATTTCAAAAAAAAACCAAGAACCTGCCCTGGAGAGCCCTCTGGGGCACATGTGTCCTTCGTCAGTTTCTGCTTCATTCTAGCAGGAAGTGAAATGTCGGCTGGGTTTGGTGCTGTCTCATCCTCAGTCACCCCTCAAACATACCATGCTGTTCCTTACTTTTGTATTTGTGTACATGTTACTCCTTCTGCTGGAGATGCCCTTGGCGTGAGTTAGTGCCAACGTCTCTCCCTCTCTAAAGCTTTGCAATAAGGTTTGGGGGCTTTTTCCACAGTGCTTTCATTGCACCTCTATTATCTTTACCCCACTGTGTGTGTGTGTGTGTGTGTGTGTGTGTGTGTGTGTGTCCCCACGTTAGATTCTGAGCTCCTGCAGAGCAAGGATCCTGCCTTCTTATCTGTATAGCCAGAGCATCTAATTCAGCGCCTGCCATTCAAATACAAATTTTATTCAGCACCTACTGCATACCAGGCTCTGTAAGGGTATTAAGTAAGGATCTCTGCCCTCAAAAACTTTCAGTAATGATAATAACTGTTGCAAGTTCCCCCAACCCATCCTCCCTGCCCCCACCATGATTACATCTAAGTTCTTGGGGTCCTATGTCATGCTGAGATAGGGCTGCTGGGCAGGGGGTTCTCTTCTTCCGATATGGTCCACGTAGGACCCCAGCACATTGCTCCTGGGGGTCTTGTCCGTAAGTCCCCTTGGAGTCAAACTTTGTGTATCTTTAAAGCTAGGGCTTCACACAAAAGACTCATTCCTCCCTCCCCACCTCACCCACCTGCACTGGCCACAGGGAGCTCTGAGAGACTGACCAAGACTTGTCTACTTCCAGCCTCTACAAGGCACCTAGTATCTGCTCTTAAGTCTCCCTAAATCTATTGAGAGTTCACGTCATGCACCAGACCCTCCGGATTGTCCCTTTCCTCCACCCCAAGGCACGAGGGTCCCCCTTTCTTAGGCTCCTAGAATGTCTTTGCCACCCCTTCCCCTCAGTGAGGGAAAAGTTTTATCTCAGAAGGCGGAAGGAGGGCTGTTCCAACTCACCATAAATTCTTTCTGCCTCTTCTTTTGCATCTGAATGTCAAAAGCCTTTTCTCACTTCCTCCTGCTGCAGCAAGTTTTCCCCAAAGCAGTGGTTTGTGATAGTAATGGCCCAAATAAAAGAGAGAGAGTAACAGAAAATATCAGGAAAATAAATTTCAAAAATACTACTGAAGAACAGTAATAGCAATAGCAGCTAATTACTTCTCAGCTCTTATAATGCTCCAGGAACTACAATAAGTAAATCATGTGCCTTACATAAATTCATTATCACAACAAATCATTAGGATAATAATAATAATAATAAATTATTCTCCTTGTGTTACAAATGAGGCACAGGCAAAGTTGCCTACGGCCAAGGAGGCAGGAGGTGTTGGAGTCTGTTTGGAACCCAGGAGGTCTGGCCCCAGAATCCACTTTTTAATCACCACTCCTATTGCCTCCCTATATCTTGTGGCTGGTCCTAGACCCAAAGTAGTTAATGACAATGTAGCAGGGTAGAATCAAATCACAAACCAGCACAGAGCGGCTACCCAATCAATATTTGCTGCAAGAAGACAAAGAAACAACTGCAGAAATATGGTTAATAAAATCCCACACAGAGTCAACTCATCAGGGAAATTTGGGGGCAGGGGCGGCTCGCCATACTCTCCAGTCAAATAAAAATGTTATAAGTTGGGCATTTTTGCATGTTCTAGAAGACACAATGACTGTTCGGAGCACAGAGCTCTAAATCCTTTACGCTAAATCCTTCAGTCCAGACACGCTGTGGACCAGAGCCAAAAGACAACGTGAATCTGAAAAGAACTGCCTAGAATGAATATATTTACATTTATTCCGTAAACTTACACTTCCTTTCCAAGCAATGACATCCATCAGCCACTCTTCAAAGTCACTCTTGCTGGGCTCAGAAAGTGGTCATGCTTGAGCTCTATTTTTAGTTGGCCTGTGGGTTGGGCTCGTAGACATTTACTTATCTGTTTTGGCCCTAATATTTTTCTTTCGCTTCCTGGAGTCTTAGAGCCCATGTTTACTTCATCAGCAGTTAGAACTGAAAGTCTCCAGCAGGGAAAATCAGTTTCGAGTGTTTTTAAAGCTCAGTTCTTGACAGCATTGGTGCTGGTTCATCATGAGGAAAATTAAGGTAATAATAAAGATTTTCAAGAGACCTCAAAGAATGTTTTAATGGCATAAAAACTGGTTTTAAAGAGCAATGAGCCATGGAAGCTTAAGCTAGAAGAAATCCTTGGATTTTTTTAAAAAATCAATCTTCCTGCTTTAATATGGCAAGAGTATTCAAGGTACCCTAACGTTATAGTATCTTTTTGATGTACACCTAGCAATGCGCTGTCTGGGGGAGGGAGTGCTTTAGTCAGCATATCGACTTCTTAAAGGGGCAGGATAGCCACACTTGTGTAAAGCCAAACACTTCAAGATCCAGATAAGACAGATATGGCTGAGAGACAAGTGAATCTTCTAGACCATGGGCCCCCAACCCCCCAGGCCACTGACCAGTACCAGTCGGTGGCCTGTTAGGAACCCCACCTCACAGCAAGAACGGAGCATATGGGCCAGCGAAGCTTCATCTGCTGCTCTGCATCGCTTGCCATCACTGCCTGAAACATCCCCCCACCCCCATCCGTGGAAAAGTTGTCATGGGCTGAATTGTGTCCCCTCGTCCCCCGCAATTCATATGTTGCTGTCTCAAATCCATGTACTTAGAATGTGACTGTATTTGAGATACGGTCTTTTTTTTTTT
>NC_041215.1:124954340-124986070 GCF_002837175.3 Physeter macrocephalus | reverse complement strand
CACAAAGCACCCAGCTGATCTCCCTGTGAGCTGATCTCCCTGTGCCATGCGGCTGCTTCCCACTAGCTGTCTATTTTACATTTGGTAGTGTATATATGTCCATGCCACTCTCTCACTTCGTCCCAGCTTACCCTTCCCCCCGCCCCCGTGTCCTGAAGTCCATTCTCTGTGTCTGCATCTTTATTCCTGTCCTGCCCCTAGGTTCTTCAGAATCAATTTTTTTTTTTTTAGAGTCCACATAGATGTGTTAGCATACGGTATTTGTTTTTCTCTTTCTGACTTACTTCACTCCGTATGACAATCTCTAGGTCCATCCATCTCACTACAAATAATTCAATTTCGTTTCTTTTTATGGGTGAGTAATGTTCCATTGTATATATGTGCCACATCTTCTTTATCCATTCATCTGTTGATGGACACTTAGGTTGCTCCCATGTCCTGGCTATTGTAAATAGAGCTGCAATGAACATTGTGGTACGTGATTCTTTTTGAATTATAGTTTTCTCGGGGTATATGCCCAGAAGTGGGATTGCTGGGTCATATGGTAATTCTATTTGTAGTTTTTTAAGGAACCTCCATACTGTTCTCCATAGTGGCTGTATCAATTTCCATTACCAGCAACAGTGCAACAGGGTTCCCTTTTCTCCACCCCCTCTCCAGCATTTACTGTTTGTAGATTTTTTGGTGATGGCCATTCTGACTGGTGTGAGGTGATAGCTCATTGCAGTCTTGATTTGCATTTGAGATACGCTCTTCAAAGGGGTGAATAAATTAAAATGAGGTTATTAAGGTGTGCCCTAATCCAACTGACTGTTCTCATAAGAAGAGGAAATTAGGACACAGATACACCGGCGTAGAGAAAAGGCCATGTGAAGACACAGGGAGAAGACAGCCATCTACAAACAAAGGAGAGAAAGAAGCCTCAGAAGAACCAACCCTGCCAATTCCTTGATCCCAGACTTCAAGCCTCCAGAACTGTGAGAAAACAGATGTCTACTGTTTAAGCAGCCCAGTCAGTGGTTCTCTGTTGTGGCAGACCTGACAAACGAATGCATCTCTGTGAGCCGGCATGGTGTAGGAAGACCTCACAGAAGATGGAGGAATAGAAATCGGCCTGAAGGACGGCTAGGATCTGTGGATGGGGCAGGCATTCCTGGCAAAGGGCAGGAGTTATTTGTTTGAACCAAATGAAGTGGCTGATATATGACCTCCTTTGGCCTATCAAAATGGCAATTTTATGTGATTCAACCCAATATAAGCAGAGGGGCTGGGACAAGAGAATAGCTGCTGGTCACATGGCTCAGTGGTGACTTTGCAGTAGCGTCTCATGGTTCCGAAGTGCCTGCTTCATTCAGTGACGGGGGTGATTTTCCTCTCAGGCCCTCAGTTTCCTCTTCTGTAAAATGAGGACAAAAACTTGCACCTGGGGCTTCCCTGGTGGCGCAGTGGTTGAGAGTCCGCCTGCCGATGCAGGGGACACGGGTTCGTGCCCCGGTCCGGGAGGATCCCACGTGCCGCGGAGCGGCTGGGCCCGTGAGCCGTGGCCGCTGAGCCTGCGCGTCCGGAGCCTGTGCCCCGCAACGGGAGAGGCCACAACGGTGAGAGGCCCGCGTACCGCAAAACAAAACAAAACAAACAGAACTTGCACCTGACTCACAGGATTGTTGGGAGCCTTCAAGTTATGCGATGCGTGTAAGTGCTTAGCACAGGGCCTGGGACATATTTAGCATCTCAGTAAATGTTAGGAGAGCTTTTAGGACTCCGTGTGTTGCAGGTAATATGAACTAAATTGAAATAGCTTAAGAGGAAAGGGGGGATTATTAAAAGTCCAAGAAATCCTCACAGAACACAAGAAAAGAGCTTAGCTCAGTGGCTCTCAACTGGAAGTAATTTGGCCTTCCAGGGGACATTTGATGGTGATGTAGAGATGTTTTTGGTCGTCACAGCTGGGCAGGCGTTCCTGGCGTCTAATGAGTAGAAGCCAGAGATGCTGTTGAACATCCTACAAAGCATAGGGGCCCCCACATCAAAGACTGTCTGGCCCCAAATGTCAACAGCGTTGTTATCGAGAAACTTCAGGCCATGAGCTGGAAAGTCCCCTGGACCCTCAAGGCCACGCCTGCCAGTGTGTCTTGGCCATTAGGCTTTTGTCCCGTCTCTGAACACCCTCTCCTCTCCTCTGCTTTGTGAAGCTGGAGCTGTGTCTCTAGGAATCCCATTTCCGCTTTGCCTTTGTCTGGCTCTGTCAAGGGAAAGGGATGGCTGTGTCCAATCTGAGTCAAAGGATGGAGAATCTGTGCACTGCTCAACATCCCATTGGTAAGTAATTGCGGTTATTTAGAAATGAAATAAAAATATTATTTTTCTTTCAATTTATGTAGAGCTCAAACGTCTACTGAGTTGGTGATCCCTAAGTATTTCTTAAGCTGTTTCTAACCTAACTATTAAAAAAAAAGAACTGTTAGTTATTACATTCAGCCTAGGAGTGTCATGAAAATATTATTGAGACACCAAGGGTGCTGTGACCAAGAAAGTTTGGGACTCTCTGCCATGAGTCTTTATGACCCACACATAAACATGATTACATACACACACACACACACACACACACGTTACCCAGCACACCGTCTGATGCATAATGACTTCTCAGCAAGTATACTGAGGAATAGATTTAAAAAAAAAAAATGAATGAATGAATGAGGAAGCAGTGCTTCTCTGGTTTACCTTCTCATGCTTGGAAGTGTGTCCAATTTACTCATCTCAGTGAGGAGACCCCTTAGTTACTTTAATCCTAGCCTTTCATTGGTTTGTCTGGGGACCAAGGGACGGACCCAAGTGGGGTTCTGAGATGATGGTGGCACCATAAGGTAGGAACATAAGAAGGCTTCTCCAAGGAAGTGAACGTTACAGAGATTGAAGATGTAAGATTGAGAGAGAGGCTGACATCTGAGTCGGAAAGTGTTCCTGGCAGAAAGGCTGTCGTGACTGGAAGCACATGGGAAAGGCTGAGAACGAAAATACAAGGGCAGCTGAGACCAAGCAAGGGAGAGGCTGAACAATAGGGAAGAGGGCGTGAGATGGGACAAGAAGAGGAGGCGCAGGCTGGCAGAAGCGAGAAGGTGAGACATGGAAGAACCAGGAGGGCAAGTCACGGGATTTGAACTTACTTGCTGGAGAAAAAGAGTAGGTCAGATATTTGAAGAAGGGGTGAAGTGCGCAGAGACTCAGGGAAGAAATGTAATTTTAGCACCAGTGCCTGCAATGATGCAACGAGGGAACTAAGGGCCACCTGCTTGACAGGTAGCTTAGAGAGTCCCCAGATGGGCTCTGAGCAGGGTTTGCAAGGTATTCAGAAGCATGGAGGAGCCTGCAAAATAGATCCCAGCTTAGATTCGTCTGGGTGAATAATCTGCTACGTTCGAAATGGTTGCAAATGAACAACAATGATTTATGCGTTCTCTTTAGGCTAAAAAGTTCCACACTGAACACACTCCTACAAACGCAGCTAGAGAACTTGGTCCAGATAAGCTACTCCTTTAGGCTATCCTTAGAGACAAGGGGGTGGCTCAAATATCAAAATCTGCTAGCACATGGATCATGTTCTCCAAACAAAGGTCCCGGATGGCACACCAGGCTGGCAGTGGGCAATGCCTGCAAGGCTCATACCAAGTTCTGTCTTTAAGAGGGCTCATTCATTTTGCATGACAGCTCAAGGTTTAATGTAGCCTCATTTCGGTGTTATCCCTACATCATGATACCATTTAAAATAAAGCATTTGCATCTGCTTGAACTTGGAACATTTTACAGCCTCATGTCAGAACTTTGTTCTTAGCTGAATCATTATTCTCTTGGCCTCTGAACACATTGATTCTAAAGTACCAGTTATCTTTTTACTCATTCTTTGAGGTTGTGTTGTATTGTGGTCTTTTCGTGTCCTTCTTGAAGCACTGGTATTTATGTAGTTAATACCCTTAAGAAAAGCCTGAGAGGTCCCTGAGTTTTCTGAAAATTCACTCAACTGGGAAACCTAGGATCAAATCCCAAGTCAAATCACACATTTGCTGGCACTTTGGCCCAGTCAGGTTACCTCTCTGAACATCTGCTTCCCCGTCCATCAGATGATAAGAGGCAGTATGTCACCATGGGCAGAACATGAGTTTCAGGCTCCCACCTGAAAGGCAAGCCTGGGGTCTGAACTTTGAGTCCACCATTTACTAGCATTTTGAACCCTAAGAAGTTACTCGCCCTGAGTCCAAATTTTGTTGTGTGTAAAATACAAATAATGATGTCTTCCTCATAGGGTTATTGAGAGAAATAAAGGCAATTACAAATAGAGTTGCCAAATATCTTGTTTTTAAACTCACTGTTTGGTATTTGAGCCTTCCACTGGGAGGAGAGGGGCAGGGGAATTATTTTTAATGGAGCATTTATAGCTATATATATGGTAATGGTAAGCGTTAGAGTTATCTTGTCATGTCATGATTTAGGTGCAATTATTTCTGCTTACTCTCTAGGCTTATGCCTTACTATGCTGATTTGCAAATTAGATGTTAAGTATGGGACTTGATTCCTCATAAATTCTGGTGCACGAGGCAGAATGGTTCTACCCAGCAAAGCACAGCTCAGAACTGTGGCCACGCAGGCAGCAGTTATGAGGTGATGCCGAAGGCTTTTATTTTATAAACTTACAGAGCAAGTCAGTCTTGGATCTACTTTCATCTTTTTCATTTATTCAGCACTTTTGTTTGCTTGATTCTTTGTTCTTAAACTTCATTTCTTATTATAAAAATAGGGGCTTCCCTGGTGGCACAGTGGTTGAGAGTCCGCCTGCCGATGCAGGGCACACGGGTTCGTGCCCCGATCCGGGAAGATCCCACATGCCGCGGAGCGGCTGGGCCCGTGAGCCATGGCCGCTGAGCCTGCGCGTCCGGAGCCTGTGCTCCCCAACGGGAGAGGCCACAACAGTGAGAGGCCCCCGTACCGAAAAAAATATATAATAATAATAATAATACATATTTATTGAAAAAAATTAAGAAAACATAAGTGGTTTAAAAAAACACCTGTCATACGGAGTGAAGTAAGTCAGAAAGAGAAAAACAAATACCATATGTTAACACAAATATTTGGAATCTTAAAAAAAGAAGAAAAATAGTTCTGATGAACCTAGGGGCAGGACAGGAATAAAGACACAGGCATAGAGAATGGACTTGAGGACACGGGGAGGGGGAAGGGTAAGCTGGGACGAAGTGAGAGAGTGACATGGACATATATAGACTACCAAATGTAAAATAGATAGCTAGTGGGAAGCAGCCACATAGCACAGGGAGATCAGCTTGGTGCTCTGTGACCACCTAGAGGGGTGGGATAGGGAGGGAGGGAGGGAGACGCAAGAGGGAGGAGATATGGGGATATATGTATACGTATAGCTGATTCATTTTGTTATACAGCAGAAACTAACACAACATTGTAAAGCAATTATACTCTAATAAAGATGTTAAAAAAAAAACCTGTGATATCATACTTAGAAATAACCACCACTAATATTTTGATGTATAAATTCCAGCATGTGTGTGTATAGATATAGATGACTGTAAATACAATTATACGGTAAACAGAATCTTGCAATTTATTTTTTAAGTAACATTTTCATGATAGTAATATGTATATCCATATATATATAACATGAAATTTGCCATTTTAACATTTTAAAGTGTACAATTCAGTGGCGTGAAGCACATTCACAATGTTGTGTAACCATTACCACTATCTAGTTCCAGAACTTTTTTAAAACCCCAAAAGGAAACCCCATACCCGTCAAGCAGTCACTCCCCATTCTTCACTCTTTCCAGTCTATGGCAACCATTAGTCGGTTTTCTGTCTCTGGGGATTTATCTATTCTGGATGTTTCATATAAATGAAATCACATATATGTGATTCTGTATCTGGCACCTTTCACTTAGCACAATGTTTTCAAGGTTCATCCACATTGCAGCAATGTATCAGTACTTCATTCTTTTTAGGGCTGAATAATATTCCATTTATGTATATATCACATACAGACCTGAATTCTTACAACAATCCTGAAAAGTGTATAATGTTATTCCCATTTTAAGATGAAAAAACTGAAACAGAAAGGGCTATATAAGTGCACATGGTATTAATGCTGGAGCTGGGGTCAGAACCCAGTTTTGCCTATTTCCAAAGCCTGCACACTTTCTATTTAAGTTTGATTTATAGGACTTATTTCCTTAGGATAAAGTTCTACAAGTGGGAATTGTAAATCATAGTACATGAAAAATTTTAAATTATTTATTGCACACCTTTTTAAAGGCAAGATACTTTTGGTAGCTTCATCCAGCTTGAATCAAGAATCTTAGAGATTTAATTTAGCTCCAAAGAGCCTTTCAAAAATTGATGCTACAATTTTTTGGCCTGAAGGCCATATTCAAATTGCAGAAAAAATGAGTTTCTTGTTTATGCAGATCACAAATTGACTGCCAAGGCACAAATGTGAATTTAAGGAGTCTCAAATTCTAGAAAGAGTAGTTGGAATTCACGATATTATGCATTTGTCTAATGATGATCAATCTTTTGTTGAGTAATTCAAATCTGGATGTTGTCAACATGAAAAAAGGGGCTCCCTCCAAATTCTCTTCAGGAAGAGAGTTGGTAGTGGAGACATAATGTTCAAATCTTTTGAGAAAACGTCATTTTTGATAAGTGGAAATATGTTTTCCACAGGGAACCTGCCGCTCTATGTAAAAAGTAGTTTGATAATTGCTCTAACTTCTGTACCAAACAGCAGGTTGAAAATAATTTTTGTGCTATGAGTAATCTTGCTTTAATGGCTATAACAGAGCCATTCTTGAATCAGTAAAAACCAGACTTTGTGGTTTGTTGAAGGTTTTTTAAATACTTTTACTTACTTGGTAAGAAAAAGAATGTAATGCAGAATGTCGTCATTAAACGTTCCACAATATAAATGATAATTTACCTGATAATAAAAATAAATTATATTTACCTGGTAAATCATTTCCATCTAGCATTTTTGGTAGAATAATCCAACAAACCTATTCCAATGTCAAATGCAATGCCTGGCCTCTTCGAAATTATTGATTTCATTACTTGCATGATTTCAAAAAGTAGTGTTAAGATTAAAATGTATTTACTTCCAGATGCATGAGCACTTTTACATAAAGTGTAATATTCAGATCATTTATCCTGCAAGGGCAGAATATTTAGGAGTTTTGTTTCAAAAAGTTATTAGTCTTTGTATCCTTAAGAGCATCTATTACAGTGACTAAAATGTGACAGGCACTGTCATAAAACCTGTAGAAAATGAAAAAATAAATAAAATGTATTTACTTATGCAACATATTTATCAAGCACCTACTCTGTTCAATCACTAGGGACACGTCGACGAACAAAACCTATAACCCTCTACACTTATGGAGGAAGACCAGGCAGGGGGATGGTTGGAAGATACAAACCAGACAAACAAAATGCTATGTGTCCAATGGTGATGATAAGCAAAGGAAAAGCAAGGTGAGGAATAGAATGTGAGGAGGAGGGTAACTTTTGAGCAAAGACCTGAAGTTAGAGACCAAATTAGGCAGGGAGATCAGCAGGATTAAAGACCCTGGAGAAAGCTCTCAGCTGGAGGATCTGGAAGCGGCACAAGGGCCAGTAAGACTGGAGCAGGGTGAACTGGGGAGAGAGAGGCCCGGCAGTGAGGTTACAGAGGTCTAGACCATGGAGACCTTTGCAAGGATTGGGGCTTTTTTCCTCTGAGTGGAAAGCTACTGCAGGCCTTGAGTAGATGTGATGTACTTAGGAAAAGGCTAACTCTGCTTACTCTGTGGGAAGAAGAGCATAGAGAGACAACAGTAGAAGCAGGAAGAATTTTAGAAGTCAGGTGCAGTAATCCAGGCGACGGTGGTGGCGGCTTGGGTCCAGGGGGAGAAATAGTCAGATTCTGGATATATTCTGAAGGTAGAACTGATAGGACTTGCTTATGGATTGAATATGGGGAATGAAAGAAGAAAGAGCTCAGGGGTGATTTTGAGGTTTTTAGCCTTAAAAACTGAAGTCGTCATTTCTTGAAAGAGGAACATTTCAAGAAGAACAGGTTCTTTTAGTTGTTTTCATGATAGGCTTTTGTCATGGGGTGATGTATGAGCTTGGTTTGGGACATGTTAGTTAAGATAGCAACTGTAGTCCAGTTAGAAGTGTCGGCTATGTCCAAGAGCTATGTCCAAACACAAGCAAGAGATATACAGAAAGAGGCCAGCTGGCCACTGACTTATGGGAGATTCTTGATGGCTCCCACCTTTCGGTGAAAGAAGAATCAAGGACATCAGCCCCAGGTGAGAGCACTGGGAGTAGAGTAATCACCGAGGAGGGAGGCTAAGTGGACAGACCAGGGTAGTCTGTGGGCTGGCTTGTGTCTTATGACGTTAGTGGTTAGGAATTTAAAAGGCAGCCGTCAACATAGACATGTGTTTTTCTCCAGCCACATCCAGCTCCCTGGTGCAGGCTTTCAAAATTCAGAAAGTTGCATTTAACCAAACTGGAAGTATTCGGACAAGTACAACGGCTCAGGGGATAGAACCGCCACCACTGAAGAGAGCTGCAGCGAAAGCGGTGCCCTCGGGGGTGGATCCAGGATTCAGAGAGGGTGAGAAGGTGAGGGACTATTCTGGTAAAAGGATACAGGAAATTTTGCTGATGACTAAGGTTGAGAGGGTCCCATGGAAAGGTTTTGCTTTGGGGGCAGAGTGGTGGTGAGGCCATGATAGGCGATATACAGTGCTGTATGGGGGTGGAGTCTGGAAAATGGGCGGCCGGGGGGCCCCTGGGGAGGTCCTAGTTTCCTAATGGTGGCTGATGAAGAGATTCAGCCCAGTGGCCTCCCGGCGGATGGTGGTAAAGAGTTTGTGAGGATTGGGAGGTGGGTGGGGTCATCATCTAATAGGCACCCAAGAAAGCTCTTCCTGCTTTCACCCTCTTCACGCCAACTCACGGCAGCAGCAGGGGAGGGTTGCTGGATGTGAACGTACCTTGAGAAGGACAAAGCGTGATATAAAGGGAAATGTTTTGATTACAAGTTCATCTGATACAAAGCAATGCGTGAGGGACTCCCCCGGTGGTCCAGTGGTAAAGAATCCGCCTTCCAATGCAGGGGACGCGGGTTCCATCCCTGGTCAGGGAACTAAGATCCCACACGCGGCAGGGCAACTCAGCCCACGTGCCACGACTAGTGAGCTCGTGCGCCTCAACTAGAGCCCACGTGCTGCAAACTACAGAGCCCACGTGCTCTGGAACCTGCACGCCACAGCTAGAGAGAAGCCTGTGCACCACAACGAAGAGCCCGCACGCCGCAACAAAAGATCCCGCCTGCCTCAACGAAGATCCCGCGTGCCGCAACTAAGACCCGACGCAGCCAAAAATAAATTAAATAAATAAATAATAAATACAGCTAAAAAAACCCCCAAAAACAAAAAATAGTGCATGAGGGAAAAATACCTCTTGCCCTAGTTCATTTTCACAGCACCACCACCCCAGGACCCTACAAAGGCTGTCAGGCCTCCAGCAACTCCTACTGCAGTCTGGGCCCTGACCCAAAGACAAGTTAATACATTGTCTTTCAAAACCCACATCTCTGTCCGGCCAACATCAAGAAGGTCCAAGAACAGACTGAGCTCCTGTCTTATGATCGGGGAGTTAAGCTCTATAGGATTGGTGCTTTGGGCCCATTTTCAATATGCTCCTTAATAACAGCTTTAGTATAAACACAGAATCCCAATAAAACTGTGGGCCATGGCAGGGGAAAATCTAGGACCTCATGATTTAAACAAATGTTTGTATTGAAAATAAAAACCTGCCCGGCAGGGCCAACCTTTCAAAGAAAGAGTGTCACAGCGAGTACATGTTGGCAGTGAAAGTTGAGTTAGGGAGGAAATGTGTTGCCAGAGGACCTTGAGCTATTTATTATATGATGTCCAAGATATAATAGCCAAGTAGAAAAAGAGGTTGTGAACATACAGAGATTGGAGAGCCCAGCTGGCAAAAACTGGAAGAGCATCTTACTGTTGCTTAATATTCACAAGGAGGTCTTACCCAACAGTGTGTATGAACTTGTTGTGACTCCTGCAGTTGTCTCTCTTTGAGCAGGGTGAGTATTCCGGGGACATTTACTTGGCCTTTCTCACCATCCAGGGTGGTGTATATTAAACAAAGAATGACTGGGGTAGACAACTGGTCCCCTGAGATCTGAATACATTTTCCATAAATGAAGCATTGAACATCTCCTGTCGAGAATACCAGGAGGATCCTTGGCCATAAGAAATTGATTCCGTTTTGCTGATTATTGAAGGGCATGGGAAAAAAACTCTGGAGGACACCCAGTATCAGCTCTTCTCCATTTGTTTTGAAAATGATTAACCTCTCTCCCCAGACCTCAATGCATAGCAATCATCGGAGCTACCTTTTTCTCCTGTGAGTTGGCAGGAGTGCTCAGAGATGGCAAACCAATTTTGCTATCAGCCAAAGAAAGATCCACTCTGAAAAGTCTCTTCTGCATCTAACATTCTGTGATCATAAAGCAAACCTCCTGATACCCCTAAACATAGTGTGCATCCTTAAATTAAGTAGAGTTTGACTTTGAATGACCCATCTCACAGCTCCCTCTCTGAATAGGATTAAGCAGGAATGAATTCTGCCCATCTTTCCACCATCCTCGAATGCACGTGTATTAACAAATGACTGCCGCGTTGCTTGAACAGAGCATGATATGCAATTATTTTATTCAAAAATACTTCAAGGCAATGGATTCAGACTGACACTGAAAAATTGGCTGGCTGTCTAATCTACACTTTCATCTTTGGTCACCAATAGCTAGACTTCAAAAATACCAAACTTCCTGTGTTATACTTGTTTCACTTATTGATTCTCCTCAAGGGAATTATTGATTTTCTTAGCATATGGCCTCTTCCTAAGATCGTACAACCAACCCTATAAGGAAACAGAAAGGGTGAAAGAAAGGTCAAGAAATATGGTACCCTCCAGGGAAGTATGAAGTCACCAGTACCTCAAAGGTCATCCACTTATTAGCTTGCTTTGAGAATGATTACTCTCTTGGCCTAAGCAAACGTGAGGATGTTTGAATCTGAGGTGAATCTAGGGGTGAAGAAGGTAGAGAGAAGAGGAAGATGCATTGCCTGTAAAGCACAAGGTTGGGAAGAGGTGCAGGAATCTGTGTTCAGAGCATCTGTGGGACCGAATTAGAGGCCTGGGCACCTGTTCAAAGGAAAGCAAAGAAGAAAACAGACTGAGGCAAACTTCACCTACTTTTCTATGTTTTCCGAAGTCATCATGGTTTTTAAGGATACCCAGGATGCATTTTAAGGAATGCTTGGTTTCCAGACCTGTTGAAATAATTAAATTTTCCTAGTCAGCCACCAAACAGGATGGGGTTTCTCTCGACCTATTCCATTGGCTTTCCACAGGAGTGGTGTTTTGGGGGGGGTCATAAAGGATTTACACACACCGGAGGCCTTTGCATCTTAGAAGGAGGTGTCTGAGGCTTCTCCTTACTTTAATCCCTTCCTAGCCTCAGCCTCGTCTGCACATCACAGTCACCAAACCATCAGAATAGAGTCTCCTGGGCTTGGAGCCTGAATTCATATTTTCAAAAGTTCCCTAAGCAGCCAGATTTGGAAAGCACTGAAAATTCCCAAGAATGACAGAAAAAGTGAAGGGGGAAGAGGTGAGAGACCAGAGAACAGACGTCAAGTGGGTGGAAGGGCCTGGCTGTCTCTCTGTGTCTTTCTGCAGCAGGAAACTGGCACTTCTCAGCCTCTACTTTTTCTCATCTTTCCACTAACTACTGGAAAGAGTGAGGGGGAGCTGGATGGACATCTGTATTTTGGAGTCAGACCGAGTGGGGTCAGACTTCTTGGCTATTTGTGACCAGTGTGAATTACCTAAATTCACTGATCTTCAGTTTCCTTATCAATAGCACTCACTAAATGGCTGCCATCCTCAAAGGCCCAGGCCAACTCAGACTAGGCCATGATTTACAGCCTCTGGACAAATCCTGACATGGCAGCTCTCGCATTCCCAGGCATCGAAGAAGTGCCAGGACAGCATGGAGGTGATTTCCAGTGCACAGTGGCCCTCATGGAGCCCTGAGCCAAACTGGGAAGTGGACCAAGTGTTTTCCCAGCCTTTCTCCTACTGCTCTCCTTCCAGCCTGGCAGATGCTAAAGCACCAAGTCCCATCCAAGCCTGTCTTCTCCCAAATGAACCACCATCTTTTTCTCTTCACCATTGCCTTCATGCAAACTCCATTCCTTTGAAGTTGGTTACTGCAAATGATTGGTGCGATTAAAGCAATTATCACTAAAGTATGGATGACTTATGCATTGGCAACTTTCAAAGGGTGTTTGTTAATTCAAGTCCCCCTCCGTGTCTTAAAATGGATTCAGGAGGTGGGTCTTTATGGTCTGGGGGGCCTTCTGGGCTTCTCAACTATTCCAGGAAACTCCTCACCCCCAAACTGATCTGTCAACCTCAGAATTGCCATCCCACCCCTTTCATTAGTCAGTTTTGACTGTAGCTCTACACCACACAAGACTGAGTTAAATACACAGACATCCCTAGGAGGAGCTTGAAGACCCCCTCAGAATGACCCCATCAGAAGCCATGAGAACATTCGTGAGCATTATTTTTCTTCAAAATGCCAAAGAATGTTCCTGTGATATTCATCTGCAACCGTCGTCTATTCGTAAGCTCACTCTGCCTATATAGATGTCTCCTCTTCCACAAATCTTGAATGAGTAAAATCTTGAATGAGTGAAAGCGTTATGCCTTCAAGTCCAGGGATATGGTGAGGTCGTCAGACGTGAATCCAAGATGGCAGCCTAGTCCCAATCCGTGTGTCCACATTCCTGCTGGCAGAAAGGAGAAGTGAAGAGCACATGCTCCATTTAAGGACACTTTACGTGCATTTAACACACAATTTCCACTGGAGTCGCGCTGACCAGAATCTAGTCACATGACCAGACTTTTCTGCAAGGAAGGCTGTAAAGTACAGGTTTTTATCCAGGTGTGTTTTCACTTCTAGGTTACTGTGGGTTCTCCTCAGCCCTCCCAGCTTCGTTGTACCTTAGCCCCGGCAGCATCCATGTGCGTGTCACTGCCTGGAGATGCCACCTCCTGAGGCATAATGCTTCTTTCCTGCCTCTGCTGTTGTTATAGCACCTGTGAGATCATGTCCCGTGTGGTCCTGGGTGCTGATCTGGGATTGAGTCCTTGAGAACATTCATTTTTTATCATTTCTCCAAAGGCATCACAGAGGACATTCTACATTCTGACACTAGAATGGAAAGTGAGAAAAAGCCTCTCAGGCAGTTCATTGCATTAATCAACAAAAATGTTAATGAAGCCTCTGATATTCCAAGTACTGGGCGAGGAGTTGAGGATACAGTGACACGAGGCACAGTCTCTGCCTTTAAGGAGCTGAGAGGCCTCTGAAGAGATGGGGTGAGTGCATTGTCAGGGACAAGTGGAAGGTTATCAGGGCACTCTGGGTGAGGGTGTCTGGACTGTCAGGGCAGGTGGAGGTGGTCGGGTAAGTCAACTTGCAAGAGGTTAGCCTGAGATGAACTTGAGAGGAGGAGCCTGGATTAGTCAGGCAAAATGGAAATGTGTATTCCACAAAGAAGGTTTAGCATTTCCAAAAGCAAGGAGAAAGAAAAGAGGGCGTTGTATGCATGCAAGCATGTGCTATGCAGCATTACTGGAAAGGCAAGAAGATGAAATAAAAGAGGCAGCAAGAAGGCTCTAACTCCCAGACCATCGTGTATGCAATGTGATGCAAGTGTTACTTTAGATTGAAGACAATGGGGAAGCCATGGTTTCAGTCCATGACACAGTCAAATTTGTATTTGTAGACAGAGCACTCTGGCAACTCTGTGAAAGAAAGTTCTAAGGAGGTGTAAAGAGAAGAGGGGAGACCAGATAGGAGCCTACTAAAGTAATCAAGAGACAACTAATGATAGCCTGAACTAGGGTAGGGTAAGGGAAATGGAGAGAAAGAGATCACTAAATAACAGAGAAGTCAAACCAGCAGGTCCGATGTTTGACTGAATGGCAGGATGAGGATAAGAAAGCCATCAAGCATGAAACCTTGCTTCCTAGTATGGGCCGGGGTAGGTGGTGCTGATAACCGATGAGAGCAAATGTGTATGAGAAGCAGATGTAGGGAGGAGGGTGATGTGTTATATTGTAGACAATTGACGGTGCTGTGTCTGGGGATATCCAGGTGGAGAAGACAGATAGACTGTTGACTCTAGGAATCTGAATCTCCCAGGAAAGGTCTGACCTGGGAGATCTAGGTGGCCATGATAGGCATATAAGTCACAGTTTAAATCATGAGAGTGGATCAGTCACATGGAGATTGTAGGAGAAAAAAGCAGTGATCCAAAAGCAAAACATTAGGGTCTTTCAGAAGGAGCAGTTAGAGGAAGGAGGAGAGCCAGGATGGAGGGATGTCAAGAAAGCCAAAGGCTGAGAGAGCTCAGTAAAGAAAGTGTGGTCCATGGTGTCCTTGTTGGGTGTAACAGAGAGGCCCTAGATGATAAGGGTTGCAGACAGCTATTGTAGTGAAATATGGATGTCTTGACCCTACTTAGTGATCTGGGAGTTGTATCAAAATAGCAGGAAATGAACTAGATTTTAGAGTCAATGGGATGTAAAGAAAGAGAAATGATGGTTTGGACTTCTGTGTGGAGTTTGCATGACAAAGGGAGTAAAGATGTTGGACAGTTCCTAGCTGTTTTAGAATGTAAATGAAGGTTTTATTGTTTTGTTTAGTATCGGAGAGATTTGCACGCTTCTCTTGGCTGTAGAAAGGAGCCAGTAAAGAAAGAACATTGATGTCAAATTTCTCAATAAAGGAGGAGGTAAGGAATCTTCTGCGACTCAGGAAATGGACATGAACAGTGACCTTTGGAACCATTTTTGAGGGGAACAGAATGGAGGATGACTAAGAACCAGAAAAGGACTCAGTGAAACTCTTCCAGAATCAGAGTCCTGTGTTGATACCTTAAGTATGGATCTGGAGCCCGATACTCCATTATAGACTTTCTGGATTTCCATGTCTTTCTGCCTTAATCTTCAAACATACTCTGCTCGTGGATCCCCATCACTGGGCCCTATCCACTTTTTGGCACCCTTTTGTACATCGTGGGCCCTCCTCCATGTCTTCTCAACAATTTTCTACAACTGATACTATTACCTATTATCATTTTCCCCAGATACTTTGTTCCACCTGCCAAACTGGAATTTTCTCTGCATTCTGCACACAGGTTTACTCCACCCTCAACCCAACAGTCAGTGGTTAAGTTCCTAGTCTTTGTGTCCCCTGGTCTGCTTCAATCTAATCCTTCACAGCAAAGCAGTTCTACAGAAGAAAAACAATCTAAGCAATGTAGGCGTGAAAAAAGTTGTGGTAGGTAGTTTCCAAGAAGCCCCCCAATAATCCTTACCTCTTGGTAGTCACACCTTTGTGTAGTTCCCTCCCATATTATACCTGGGTTGGAATGTGTGACCACAGAATATGGCAGAAGTGATGCTATGTCGCTTTCAAGACTAGGTCATTAAAGACTATGGCTTCTGCCTTTCTCTCTGTATCATATACTCAAGGGCAGCCAGCTGCCATGTTGTTAAAACACTTATATAGCCCTGTGGCAAGGTCTGTGTGGGGAAGAACTGAGGCCTCTGACCAACGGCATTGTGAGCGAGCCTTCCTGGAAGCGGACTGTCCAGATCCATTCAGCCTTTACATGGCTGCAGCTCCAGCTGACATCCTGACTGCAACCTCATGAGAGACCCAGAACAAGAACCATCCAGCTGAGCCAGTTCTGAATTCTTGACCACCAAAACTGAGACCATCAATGATCATTTTTTTATGCCATTATTTTTGGGCATAATTCGCTATGCAGCAATAAGTAACTAATACGTCTTCCTCGCTTGTCTCCTAGAAGAAGTAATGCTGACCTGATTGGCCAGGTTTCAAGACACGGATTGGATTATGTTTACTGGTGAATGGGGTCTCTGGCAACTGGTCAACCAGTACTTGCTGAGTTTCTACCATGAGCCAAGTGCTGTTTTAGGTGCTGGAGATACGACAGTGAGCAAGACAGTACCCCTGACATTCTAAGGGAGGGAGGCAAGCAATGAACACACACACTTTGTCAGTAAGTGCCATCAAGAGTATGAAACAGGCTCACATGTGCAGAGGACCAGGAATGATTCTTGGCTAGGATGGGTGAGGAAGACTTCTCAGAGGAGGTGACATCTGAGTTAGGACCGGACATTGAGGAGGAAGTGACTTTCTCAGGGAAGAGCATTACTAACAAATGCAAGGTCCAGAGAGAAAAAAGAGCCTGGTGTATTTCAAGGATGGAAAGAAGGCCAGTAATGAAAAAGCAGGAGGTTAGGGGGAGACATATCATAAAACTGTGCACCCCCATTTCCTTTCTTCTTGCGGCTGGCTGGGTCAGTCGAGGCAGAGCCTGAGTCCTTGAACAAACCATGGCATTGTGTCCTCTGGCTCTCTCCTCTCCTCCACACAGGCACACTCAGGTCTGAGATGCGAAGGGGACAGCTTCTGAGCTTTTTCAGAGTGCTTCACTATGGACAAATTGAGCCCTGGGACAATTTGTAGTAAAATGGTAGATGGGTTCTCATCTTTCTTGTTCCCTTGAGAACCCCATGGAACAAAGCATGCTTGAGGAGCAGAAAGAATCAGCTATTTCTAAATTCATCAAACTCTGTCAGATACCAGTCCCTGCTATGTGAAGCTAGCAAATGACTGAGAAAATGTCTGTATCAAAATGAAGGCCATAAGCTTAGAACAAGGGGCATAAAGGGGCAACAGAAGAAGAGTATGACCTAATTCCTACCTCAAGTGTGTCATGAAGAAACTCCCTGGGCTTGCATTCTGCGCTTATACATGGGCATTAAATTCTATTTTTTTTTTTTTTTTTTTTGCGGTACGTGGGCCTCTCACTGCCGTGGCCTCTCCATTGCGGAGCACAGGCTCCAGAGGCGCAGGCTTAGCGGCCATGGCTCACGGGCCCAGCCGCTCCGCGGCATGTGGGATCTTCCCGGACCGGGGCATGAACCCGCCTCCCCTGCATCGGCAGGCGGTCTCTCAACCACTGCGCCACCAGGGAAGCCCTGGCATTAAATTCTTACCAGCTTGCTTTTCATGTTTTCAAATATAAAAATTTCCAGGATGCTCCTTCATAAAATGTATAGTGAGAGGCTATTGATAAGACATGATGTGACCATCCCCATTTGTAACTCTTCAGATTTTCATGGGGAAGGTGGAGGTGGGGAGGGGTATTAAAGATCCAATCATCTATTAATTTGCTTTTAGGAGGGAAGGGCCAAAATTCTCCTGTTCAAGGAATAGTCAAATATCAGGACACAAGTCAAGAATTCCAAACTGAATAACTTTGTGAAGATGCAAGAAATGACAGGAAATAACAGGAAGTGAATACAAAAGTAACTTAGCAGATGCTCCTGAGAGCTTCAGTAATGGGACCAGAGCATTGTTCTTTGGCATTAACCAGATAGGACAAAAATAGCCCTGAATTCCTGCAAAGGCTCTGGGTGGGTGCCAGAACTTCAGGATAAAATGAAGTGAGAAGAGGCTTCTGTGATCCCTGTCTACCAAATCACTTTGAAGGCAGAAAGTCAGAAAACCCTGTAGATGAGAAATAGAATAAGAATTACTTAAGGGAGAGTGAAAGAAGAAATAGGTGGCTCTCAGAAGATTTCCAAGTCACATGAAAATGGATGGGATTTTTCAAGTTCAGTGATTTTTTTCAAAACCAGAAATGAATCAGCCTGGTCAGATGAGCAGGAATCCACTGCTTAAAGAAAATAAAGAACTTGCTTAAGAAAGATTTCATATTTCTGTGGTCTTCTTCCTGTTTTCTTTACAGTACTTTGAGTTGCATGGGAATCTGATCTCAAGATGGGACTTTGATTATATTTGTTGCCAAAATGTGAATCCCTTTAGTCTGCTGATAAGAGAGTGGTCGGGCCTGGGAGAGGGCAGAAAAGCATGAAGGGAGGAACGTTAGGGTTTGACTCAAGCCCCTGTGAAAAGTTGCAGGCATTTATGTAAGACCAAGTGAATACTAATGGAATTAGTCATCGAAAAATCTAGAGTGTGCAAAAGAGAAAGCCCTAATGATTAAAATCAGTGAATAATTTGATTTTTCCCTTTTATTTCAACCCCCCATTCCCCATCCCCAGTCAAACCTAACGTCCCTCTATCAGTTCATCCACAGCTAACGTAGGAGAAGCCCCATTCTGGCATGGAACTCCCCTGTTTGCTTGCTGTGCACCCAGTGCAAACCTTCTGCCTGGGTCAGGAAGAGAGTCACTTCTAATGCTTACCAGGGCTATCCTTGAAGCTCCTGTGGCAGCAGGATTCTAAGAATGACCCCTAAAGACCCTTGTCCTTGTATTGTCCCCTTCCCTTTGAGTGTAGGTAGACCTATAATTATGATGGATATCACCCCATGACTTACATTATATGGCCAAGGAAGATTGTCCAGTGAGACTGACCCAGTCACATGAGCCCTGTAAAAGCAGAGCTTTCTCCATCTGGTCACCAAAGGGAAAGTTAGAGGTCTGAAGCATAAAAAGAATTCGATGTACCATTGCTGGCTTGAAGATGGAGGGGGCCATGTGGTAAGAAATATGGTGGCTTCTAGGAGCTAAGAGTAGCCCCCTGGCTCAGAACCAGCAAGGAAAAAGGGACCTCAATTCCCAAAGAACTGAATCCAGCCAACAACTTGAATGAACTTGGAAGTGACCCTTCCCTAGAGCTTCCGGAAAAAAGCTCAGCCTGGGCAGCACCTTGATTTCAGCTTTGTGCAATCCTAAGCAAAGAACCAGGACTGCGAGATAATAAATGGGTGTTGTTTTAGGCTGCCATGTGCCTGGCTATTTGTTACGCAGCAACAGTAAATGAATATACCTCTCTGCCTGAAATTCAAGATGAGTCTCACTGGGATACAGTCAGGGTGTCGATAGGGCAGCATCCCTTCTGCAGGCTCTAGTTGAGAATTTGTTTCCTGCCTTTTCCAGCTTCCAGAGGCCGCCCACGTTTCTTGGCTCACAGCATCCTTCCAGCAATCACATTGTTTTGACCTCTGCTTCCATCATCACATCTCTTCTCTGACTTTGACCCTCCTGCCTCCCTGTCTTACTTATAAGGGCTCATATGATTATATCATGCCCACCCTGATAATCTAGGATAATCTCCTTATATCAAGATCCTTAATCTAAAGAAAAAGCCAAACTCACAGAAACAGAGGAGAAAGGGCTGAGTGTGGGGGAAATAGAGAGAGGTTAGTAAAGGGTACAAACTTTCAACTGTAAGATGAATAAGCCCTGATGTCCTAAAGAAAACATGTCGATTATAGTTGATAACACTGTATCATGTAATTGAAATTTACTAAAAGAGTAGAATTTAAATATTCTCACATATATATATATATATATATATACATACACACACACATATATATGTGAGGTGATAGATGTGTTAATTAAATAGATGGCGGGAATCCTTTCACAATGTATATGTATATCAAATTACTATCATGTACACTTAAATATCTTGCAATTTTATATGTCAATTATACCTCAATAAATTTGAAACTTAAAAAAATCTTTATATCTGTTCCTTTTGCCATGTAAGGCATGCACAGTTTCCCGGATTGGGATGTGAACATTTTTTTTTTTTTTGGCCACACTGCACAGGGATCTTCGTTCCCCCACCAGGCTTTGAACCCAGGCCTGGCACTGAAAGCGCCGAGTCCTAACCACTGGATCACTAGGGAACTCCCCCAGATATGAACAGATTTGGGGTCCATTCTTCAGCCTATCATAAGAGGTTTCCCTAATTTTGGTCTGTTTTTATTTTAATATTTTATTTTATTTTATTTTTGGCTGCATCGGGTCTTAGTTGCGGCACATGGGCTTCTCTCTAGTTGTAGCGTGCGGGTTTTCTCTCTCTAGTTGTGGCGTGGGCTCCAGAGCACGTGGGCTCTGTAGTTTGTGGCACTCAGGCTCTCTAGTTGAGGTGCTCGGGCTTAGTTGCCTGCAGCATGTGGAATCTTAGTTCCCCGACCAGGGATCGAACCTGAGTCCCCTGCATTGGAAGGTGGATTATTTACCACCGGACCACCAGGGAAGTCCCTGGTCTGTTTTTTTTTTTGTTTTTTTTGTTTTTTTTGTGGTACGCGGGCCTCTCACTGTTGTGGCCTCTCCCGTTGCGGAGCACAGGCTCAGTGGCCATGGCTCACGGGCCCAGCTGCTCCGCAGCATGTGGGATCTTCCTGGACCTGGGCATGAACCCGTGTCCCCTGCATCGGCAGGCGGATTCTCAACCACTGCGCCACCAGGGAAGCCCCCCTGGTCTGTTTTTAATCATTAATATTCTTTGCTACTTGAGAGGGAGAGTAAGAGCTCTAGAAAAACTTTCTTTCCCAATCATTGGTTACTCACTATTTATTAAATGCTTATTTGACCACCACATTGCACAAATCAATAATCTCTGGTAAGTTACTTTCCCCCTGACACTGTTCAGTCTGTACAGCTGTACTAGACCACTCCACTGATGCATGTTAGACATTGAGATGTCATGGCAAACAAGATGACAAATCCTTGCCCTTGTTTATTGAACACCTGCAGGAGGCCTAGACTGGTGTCTGGGCATGTGTTTTCTAAAACTCCCCAAGTTCTTTTGATGTGCACTGAAACGTAAGGACCACTGAAGGCCTCACACCTGGCACTACCCTGGACTACTGAATTAGAACTCGTGTGGGTGGGATAGAGACAACTGTCTGTTGAAAATCCTCCTCGTATGATCCTGATGTACATAAAACCTTGGGTTTGCCTGCTTGCAGCATCATAGTCCCCAGATTGGTTCCTGGAGGGGATAGGATACAGGAAGTTATGTTTGACATGCTAGAAAAGAGAAAGGTCAGAGTGTGGGTTCACGGGAAGCCAGAGAGAGGTTCCTATCCTCCAAGACCTGGGGATGGTAAGGAGGGGTAGCACAGAGAAAATAACTCCTCATCTCCACTAGGAAGTGGGGTGTCTAGGGGCACAAGGCCAAACTTTGGAGGAGTATGTATCACTGGTGAACGTGGACTCTTCAGTATTCAGTTTAAGGACCATCCATGAGGTATTTCAAGGCCAGATGGAATTCATCTTCAGAAGGTTAAAGAGAGATGTGTCAGGTGAGGCTGTCCAGATGGGCTGTTTATAACTGTCAAGGTTGTAAAGACCTAGGAAAGGATTTTTAGAAAACTATTTTGACAGAAAATAAGAAGATGGAGAGTCTATTTACCGCCAGGAAGAATAAAATCACCTTCCAGAAGCACATTAGGGTAAGAGGCGGAGTAAGAGGGAGAAGGTAAGAATTACTGCAAAGGCCGAGTTGGGAGGACACCCACCCTGGGAGAGAGGCAGCGGTGGGTGAGCCTTGATCAAACGCAAAATCCATTCGAGGCCACCAGTGGAAAGAGACTTGATTCCAGGTACCAAGAGGAAGCCAAAGGCCAGAGCACTGTCCTGGAAGGGAGGGCAATCTATGCTTTGGCCCAAATCCACTGGGCCAGTCAGGAGAATCTGGGGGTCTGGTGGATGTCTTCTCACCGGCTGCATGGTGAATGCCATGTTGTTTGTCAAGACAACTTTACAGCAACATTATAACAAATTGTTTTTCATCGGAGTATAGTCACTTTACAATGTTGTGTTAGTTTCTGCTGTACAATGAAGTGAATCAGCTATACGTGTACATATATCCCCTCCCTCTTGGGCCTCCCTCCCACCCCCTCAAGCCCACCCATCTCGGTCACCACAGATCACCGAGCTGAGCTCCCTGCACTTTACAGCAGGTTCCCACTAGCTATCTGTTTTACTCATGGTAGCGTATATACGTCAGTCCCAATCTCCCAATTCATCCTGCCCCTCCTTCCCCCGCACCGTGTCCACACGTCTGTTCTCTACATCTACGTCTCTATTCCTGCCCTGCAAATAGGTTCATCTGTACCAATTTTTAAAGGAAATATTCACCCATAACACCATTTACCTATCTAACAGCTTAATGAAGTCTTCAAGAATAACTCTTTTTGAGGAACAACTTTCATGCTTATGTCATCAAACTCTTACTCTGATCCAAAAATTAGTTATTTCTTTAAAATATCTCACTTTCCACTTTGAATGTTAAATTGCCAGCAAATAAATGAGTATTAGATCATGGAGAAAAATGCAAAAAAAGCTGAATCAAATAATACACAGAAACACAGTTTCATTTTCAAATATCCTTAACTATTTTCTTTTCTCTTTATAAAGTAACACATGTCTCTTAGGGAAAAAATTAAATTTGGACAGATGAAAAACAGAAAATAAAAATAGCTCGTAATTTCACCTCTGAAATTACATTAATATTTTGTGTCTATGCATATATTTACACTCACCTCCCCTCATAATGAGATCACACTGTGCATATTATCTGTATACACACACACACACACACATCACTTTATACAGCTGGAACACCTTTCTATGTCATTATATGTTATTTTCCTGCCACATAACTTGTATATTTTTTATTGAAATATAGTTGAATTATGATATTGTGTTACTGCTGTAGAGCAAAGTGACTCAGTTATAGATATATATATTTTTTCATATTCTTCTGCATTATGGTTTATCATAGGATATTGAATATAGTTCGCTGTGCTATACAGTAGGACCTAGTTGTTTATCCATTCTATATATACCAGTTTGCATCTGCTAATCCCAAACTGCCGCTCCATCCCTCCCCCACCCCCCTTCCTTGGCAACCACCAGTCTGCTCTCTATGTCCCTGACTTTATTTCTGTGTCATAGATAGGTTCATTTGAGTCATATTTTAGATTCCACATATAAGTGATATCATGTGGTATTTGTCTTTCTCTTTCTGACTTACTTCATTTAGTATGATCATCTCCAGGTCTATCCATGTTGCTGCAAAAGGCATTATTTTATGGCTGAGTAATATTCCATTGTATATATGTACCACATCTTCTTTATCCATTCATCTGTCAATGGACATTTAGGTTTTTTCCATGTCCTGGCTATTGTGAATAGTGTTGCTGTGAACATAGGGGTGCATGTAGCTTTTTGAATTATAGTTTTGTCTGGCTGGATATATGCCCAGTAGTGGGATTGCTGGATCATATGGTAATCTATTTTTAGTTTTCTGAGAAACCTCCATACTGTTTTCCACAGTGACTACACCAACTTACAATCCCACCAACAGTGTAAGAGGGTTCCCATTTCTCCACACCCTCTCCAGCATTCATTATTTGTAGACTTTTTAATGATGGCCATTCTGACTGGTGTGAGGTGATACCTCATTGTAGTTTTGATTTGTATTTCTCTAATAACTAGCATTGTTGAGCATCTTTTCACGTGCCTGTTGACCATCTGTATTTCTTCTTTGGAGAAATGTCTCTTTAGGTCTTCTGCTCATTTTTCAACTGGGTTGTTTGTATTTTTGTTGTCAAGTTGTATGAGCTGTTTGTATATTTTGGAAATTAAGCTCTTGTCGGTCACATCGTTTGCAAATATTTTCTCCCAAACTGTAGGTTGTCTTTTCGTTTTCTTTATGGTTTCCTTTGCCGTGCAAAAGCTTGTAAGTTTGATTAGGTCCCCTTTGTTTATTTTTATTTTTGTTTCTATTGCCTTGGGAGACTGACCTAAGAAAACATTGGTACGATTTATGTCAGAGAATGTTTTGTCTATGTTCTCTTCTAGGAGTTTTATGGTGTCATGTCTTATGTTTAAGTCTTTAAGTCATTTTGAGTTTATTTTTGTGTATGGTGAGAGGGTGCCTGCCACATTATTTGAATGCCTATATAGTAATATATTCAATGGCTACTGTATTTCTCCAGTTCTCCATAAGGAGCCGATGCATTTCAGAGGAGCCCCTGGGGGGCCTTAGTCAACTAACCTCCCTTGAGAACTGTGAGGTTCGTTCTCAAGGTCACCAAAGATGTACTAACATTTATTTAACCAAGAGTGGGTTACAAGATATTAAGGTGGTCCAATTGTTTGCTATTTTTAAAAATGCTGCAAAAATATGTTTGCAGTTAAATGTATTTTCTTTTCACATTTCAGAATATCTTTTAAAATTACATTCCTAGAAGTATAAAAGCTAGGTCAAAGGTTATATACATTAGATAGGTATTAAAAATTTGCTCTACAGAGAAGTCAAGTCAATTTACACTTCTGACAGAAGGATGGGAGAGAGCCTGTTTCCTGCAGACTCACCAATACTGGAAATGGTCATTTAAACAGCACTGCCAATTTGAGAAGTGAAAAACGCTGTTTCTTTTTAGATTATATTCCTTTGATTACCCATTAAATTCATCATCTTTTTATGTTTTTTGTCCATTTATAGTTTTTCTTTATGAATTACATAACATCCTATGTCTATTTTTCTGGCAGAGGTGTTAAACGTTATTGATTGATTTATATTTATCGACATATATGAGTTTTTTTACTGTATAATAAGAGTATAGAGAGAATCATATACTCTTTATACAGGGAATACATTACGCTTGGTCTGCCTTAGATGTTGCAAATATTTTTTCCTTAGTTTATCATTTATCTTCTAATTTCGCTTAGGGTGGATTGGTTTTGTTTTGTTTTGCTTAGAAGCCCGGAGGTTCTCAATATTAATATAATCAAATCTATCCATTCTCCTTTTCCTTCCAGCTTTCTCCCACTTTTTTAGAAAGACCCTCTCTACCACAAGAATATTTAAATATTCACATATATGTTCTTCTAGCATCGTTATGCTCCTTCATTCAGCTGGACTTTATTTTAGAGTAGAATATAAAGAAAGAGTTGAATGTTTATTCTCATATCTAGCTGGTTGTCACAACACTTTTTGTCAAATAAATCATAATGTTCTCTTGTTTAAAATGATACTTTTCCCATGCAGTAATGATAACAAACCCCTATTGAATGAGAACTGTATTCCAGGAACTATGCTAAGTGCGTTCATGTATTAACCCATTCCATCCTCACCCCATGAGTTGCTACTATTATCTTCTTTTTACTGAGTAGAGCCACAGAGGGTCTGGTGATCACACAGTTAAGAAGTGACAAGCCAGGAATCAAACTCAATCAGGCTAGCTCCAGAGCCCAAATTCTTTAAGTACTACCTCAAGCTGCCTGTCTAATTTTGAAATACACACTTCAGTTGACTTTGGGATTTTATATTCTTTGTTTATTCCTTAACATGTCACATCGCTTTTACAATTTTACCATATATCTTGCTTTCCAGCTGGGTGAGTTCCTATGAATCAGAGCCTGTGCTTGGCATTCCTTAGCTTGCTCTGGACCCCAAAATGTGATCCACAGGCACACCATGGCCACATTTCCAGTCCTGAAACCCCTTCTCTCCTCCTACTTTAGATACTTCAAGTTGGAAGCGTTAGGGTTAGGGGCATTCTGCTACTTCCTAGAAGGGATTTGAAAGTCAGTTTCTCAAGGAAGGCTTGCTCAGTCAGGGTCCTGCTCTGCTGTATCTGCATAAAATTCCTTGACCTCTTTGGGAATGCAGATGCCTTCTTCCCTGGTTCTGATAGTCATTTTAATGGTAATTTGGGAAGTAAATGCACTGATTCAAAACAGTCTTGAGTTGGACCACAGTTATAACTGTTAAGCCTAAAAATATATTTAAATGTTACCTATAGCTCCTCCATTCTGAAAACTCTCTTTTTTAAGGACGGCCTCTTTCAACTTCCCCTCAGTCACCTCTTGGTGCCCTCTTCGCTCCAACCCAGCTCATTCTGGCTGTGGTCAATACTTCTCTCTTCCGCCCACTCCCACTGGCCTTCCAGAATTCCATCCTACCCTTCACGGAGACCTCGACTCGCCCATTCTCCCTCATATCTTTGACACTCACCCACAGAGCTCTAATACAGCCTCTTGTAACTCTCTGAAGATCAAAATGAAAGAGCATATTCCAATAAAGAGCAAGTGAATTTCTGGCCAAACCAAGTTCTCATTGGCTACGTGCTTTTGAAAACATCCTACCATGTTAACCAAAGCAGGATGTGATTCACTCCCAAGGAGGAGACCTCTCAGTTATACACCCCAATAAAGAAGAGCTTGGGCCAGATACAATAAAACTGCAAGCAACCACACAAAGAGAATATTTTCCATGGAATGTGCCCTATGATGTCAGGCAGAGATGTTGCCATCTACCTTCATATGGTTACGTCTACGATGAAATTAGCTTCTACCTCTTGAATTCACATGAGGTTGCAATGCTACGGGTGCTTGGGGGTAAGCTGGGTGGGGATGGAGATGTTGATCTGGGACTTTACATTTCTTTTTTTTTTTTAATTTAATTTAATTTTTTTTTATACAGCAGGTTCTTATTAGTTATCAATTTTATACATATTAATGTATACATGTCAGTCCCAGTCTCCCAGTTCATCCCACCATCACCCCCACCTCCACTGCTTTCCCCCCTGGTGTCCATGTTTGTTCTCTACATCTGTGTGGGACTTTACATTTCTTACAACATGCTAGTAACCCCTACAAGGTGACAATTATAAAAGAAAATTGGTGATTAAAGTAGAAAATTGACAGAATTCAAGAGGAGGGCTTTCCGGGAATCGTCAACTCTGTCAAACAAAAACCCCATACCATTTACCATAGTGCCTGGAGCACAGTGGGTCTTGGGGAAGGTGTTCCTGCCCCCATCCAAGGGCTTTAGGGAAGGGGGTAGCATGGCATGGGCTGGAAGGAGCCCTCAAACTTGTGCCCAGTGCCTCCAACCCTACGTGTCCACTGGACCTTCTCAGGCCTGCCCTTCCCTGTTCCTAGAGCAACCCTAGCCCCGAGACACCTCCCCTGTTCCTAAGCTACCCCAAACCTGCCCTTCGCCAGGAGCTTTTATCTTTTGAACTCTCCCTTCTGAAGGACAAAATCTGCTTTACTGCTATACACTGGCCCAAGGGCTCACCTAACTCCGGGGGCGGGGTGGGGGGGGGGAAGGTGCTACATCTACCTTTTAATGTTAAGTTGCCATTTTGCACGCTCTACCCCTTTCCCATCTGACGTGTCCTGCCCCTCAGCTCTTTGCCTTATCTGTGTCACTGTCACTTTAGCAGAAATACAATGTCCATTAGTATTTAAAAAAAGAATTGTTTCTCTAATATGGAGAGAGAATATAGTTTATAAATACAAAGGAAGTCATATGGGCCTTGTAAACTTAATTGTTAAAGACCTAACATCTCGGGCCTGATGACTTTGAAAAAAAGAAAATCAGCTTTTAATGAAACTTACTGGAAAACTTGGGGCTTTCTTGGGCTTTGTACTATATTTTAGGGAAGAAATTAAATAAAAAGAGAATTCCAAGTGCTCATCTGGAGATTTATGTAATTTGTCAATTACATAATCACTTTTTAAAAACCACGTCATTGTGTCTTGCAAGCCCTTAAAGGCTCTGTTCCTATGTACGTGTTCTCATCTTTCTATGTGACATGAAGTTATTTTAGATAACGCAGATTGCTTGAATGGGGCCGCTTGTCCTACACCTCACTTTCTTCTGACATTACTCTACCCCGAAAAACACACGCACACCTAAGCACACAAAACCGACGTACCAATGTCGATAGCGGGGCATTTTTATAAAAATATTTCGTTGGAGTCAACTGTATTTTCTCCCTTTTACAACTCAGCTTTGAGAGTCTAGATACAGCCAAGCTCAAATCCACTCTCATTTGCATGTATGCCTCATTACATGATTTAGTAGATAATGATTGTCAACCATTGTAATCCCAGTGAGAACTGGTGTCACTGCAGCATAAATAAATTGGGGGGAAAGCACAACATTCTCCAGTGAAGTTCATTCAATATCACATTTGCAATTGAATTTATACCAAGGTTTTAGAAAGTTTTCTCTTTTATTTTTTTAAATTGACAATCTTCAGAGAGAGATAGTATCATCCATACAGACAGTATCCCAATGGCTTTAACCATTCATTTTCAATGGACTCTTGTTGGCAAGTGTCTTTCAAAGGAAAATCTGTTCTATTTAAACTTATTCTGGTTACAAGAGTCTTGATGTAATACCCCAAATTTGTTTTTTCTGCAAAGTGTATGCCTTTTAAGCATTGTTTAACATCAGTAGTCAAGAATAAGACTCATCTTCTTTTTTGTTCACTCTGTAGAATTGTAGAAGATTCCTGATAATTTCTGATGTTTTCCACTTTTTTATTAGGAGTGTCTCCTACAAAGCAATTATTCAAAGCCTTGACTCTGGGTCTTTCTCATATGCTCCAACTGAATTTACTTCCATGGGGCAGCACTCTTTCAAAGCAATAAGCAAGGCATCCAGTAATTCCTTGAACTTAACCTCTAAAAATTTCATCACTGGGGCTGTTACAATGGAGTTGCTTTGCTACAATCTCACTACCTTCAGAATATTTTGTTAAGATTTTAATGTTTTCTAATTCAGAGCCATAAAATCTCAAAATAATTGTGGCAATATGTTCTAACATAAACCTTACTCAGCAGGATATTCTTAACACATTTCTTAACTGAAATGTACATCAGTCTTTGTTGAACTCCCCACCCCACCCCAAGTGCTATCATCCTGGTCTGGTCACAAGATTGGGGGTTAGTGCTAGGACACACCATTGCCTATTTGGAGGACTCTTTAAATGCTGGGTAGTTCCAGAAACATCCACGTGAGGTGGATGTCCCCAGAAGGTCCCCAGAAGAAATGGAAGTTATATGTGGTATGGTTTCTAGGCTGGTGAGTCCTAGGATGGCTTAAGGAACAGCAGTACAAGATTGTATTTCCAGGCAGTTTGGCTTCATTTATTGACAACGTTTTGGCTGTGGTTTTGGGTCCATTGGTTAAATTGTTCACTGGCATCCATAATCCCCAAAGTTAGTCTTAAAAGGAGCACAGAAGGGGACCTTGATGGGAGAGTACCAGTATGATGCCCAAATAAAGTACAAATATGTATGAAGATATTCTGGGCTTCATATGATCCAATTTTCTTGATATTTAGAAAGGAATACATTTCTTTGTCTCCTTCTGCCACAGAAGAAAAACAGGTTTACTTGTTGCTTTGAAGTATCTGTCAAGATTATTACATGTTTTCCCTTCATGTGTACATATAGCAGACGAGAGAGGAGAAAATGAACTCCTTAAGTTACAGAAATTTTTCATCTGATTCCGTGGAACAGTTTCATTTTAATTTTTCTTTTAAAGCCCCAATACATTTATGATTGCTTTCTCACCTTTGTTACTCTCCAGATGTTATTTAGTCTTGAATTTTCTGTCACCAACTACTGGCCAGAAGAGGGCTCAAAAGGTTTGGGATTTCAATAGGTAACCCCTGTTATTTTCTTTCGCTTGAACTGATTTGTATATATTAAGAATTGCTTTGTAAATTATTTCCTGGGATCTTGGGTCTTATTTTAGCTAAAGTTTTTCTCTCTTTTATACACTTCCCAAGATAACAGTATTTGCTTTTAGGCAACACAGATTTTTATGGTTCAGCAATATTTTTTTTCTAATTACAAAACTCTTGTGTCTTTTACACATGAGTTAATGACACATCCGGAGTAATTTGATTAACATGAAACTTTTAAAAACAGTCAACAAAATTCCAACCATGTCCCATAACTTCAATTCAACAGAAAAAATTTACATGCTTCGACTATTATGACAACCTTAATTTAACTCATATTTGAAGTATTTTAGTACATTTGTCTCCATAGTCAATGCCTAGCTTTATTACTTCCCTTCCTTTCTTTGGCTTGTCATTTCCTCCCCTCCTATTACTTTTGGACCATTTGTAAGAACAGTTTCTATGTCAAATTTAGTACCTTGAGGTTAGAGGTTACATTATTCAAGATGACTCATATGAGGAAAAGTAGATCCAGAAATAATCAGTCCCGTTGCCCTGGGCAAGTCACTTAATCTTTGTGAAACCCAGAAAAACAAAGTTGAGGATCTCTGACGTTGATTCAAAAACATAAGCTGTGTAACCCTCTTGCCAGAAATGAGCGTCCTCAGGGAAGGACGTGTAGTCTCTAATAGTCTTGGAGCCAGAATTGGTCTTTCCTATAGTTATTTAAAATCCTTGAATGCGCGCTACTGTAGTACAGGAGGCTTCTCTGAGCTACACCCACTCAGCAGCCTCACTCACTCTGCAGTGTTAGTGGCTGGGCAATTAGCTATGCTCTGTGGACAACTTGGCCAGGCAGGTATGTTTCCTAGTCCGTAAGTTTCTCCTTAAAATTAACAAGGAGACTTAGAAGTGTTCTTTCCAATCGGCCAATGATTACCGTTTGTAGTAGCGTATACGTTTTTGAACAATGAGATTTCTTTCCGCAGTCCAGTTGTTTTTGAATGCCAGGAAATTGGTTCGTCTTCAAAAGAGGATTTAGGTATAGAACCTCATCAGTCTCATCTTACAGATCAGAGCTCCATTTTCCCTTTGTGGAGCAGGGAAGCCAACAAGATATAATATAACTGAAACACTACTTCAAATCCTGTTATCCTTTCAGCCTCTAGACCACTGCTTTTCAAATTTTGATGTGCATACCAAGCATCTGGGGATTTTGTTAAGATGCAAATTGTTGTTTAGTTTGGGGTGTGGGCCAGATACTATGTTTATAACAAGATTTGGGGAGATGCTGCTGCAGCTGGACTGTGACCACTCCGAATAGCAAGGCTAACCAGAGCGTTCACCGGGCAACTCCTCACCCATTCAGGGTGGACAAGACACCAGTCATTCCAGTAAGGCAGGAGATACAGTCAAATCACTTAGGGCTATCCATGAAACTTTCTGCTCCATGTTGTCTTTTTCACACTTCCAGATGAAATTGCTCACTTGGCAAATCCAGCACGTAGCTCGAAGGCCAATGTCAATTCCCCTAAATTAGTTCTGGAGTAGATTAAATCTCATAATCCCTGAGTAGCTAACAGTACACTCACTACACTTATTTACTACTTAAAAAAAAATCTTTACCTAAAAAATCAGCTGGGGGGAAAAGACAACACTAATAATCGAAATGGCTTTACTTATTAGAACTTCATAGTTTTCCTACTGATATTCTAAGATTCCCTCACTACTAATTGCATCATCTCCTTAATTTATTCAGAAGACTGTGAAGGCTATCGTATCTTCATATTCTGAGTGCCTATTATCCCCAAGTCACTGTAGCGGGTCAATGATGAAGCAAAAAGCAGAAAATGTTATTCTTTTCCTCAAACACAGGCAGACTTTGAAGGTCTACAATGTGCCAAGCTTTTTTCTTGACACTTTATATATTTTATCTCTTTAAATGTTTGCAATAACACTCTGGGGTGGTTATTATCACAATCCCCATTTTAAAGACAAAGACATATCTCACTCTAAAAAGCTTCTGCAGAGCAAAGGAAACCATCAACAAAATGAAAAGACAACCTATGGGATGGGAGAATATATTTGCAAACTACATATCTTTTTTTTTTTTTTTTTTTTTTGTGGTATGCGGGCCTCCCTCTGCTGTGGCCTTTCCCGTTGCGGAGCACAGGCTCCGGGCGCGCAGGCCCA
>NC_041215.1:124933379-124953760 GCF_002837175.3 Physeter macrocephalus | reverse complement strand
GTAAGAGGGTTCCCATTTCTCCACGCCCTCTCCAGCATTCATTATTTGTAGACTTTTTAATGATGGCCATTCTGACTGGTGTGAGGTGATACCTCATTGTAGTTTTGATTTGTATTTCTCTAATAACTAGCATTGTTGAGCATCTTTTCACGTGCCTGTTGACCATCTGTATTTCTTCTTTGGAGAAATGTCTCTTTAGGTCTTCTGCTCATTTTTCAACTGGGTTGTTTGTATTTTTGTTGTCAAGTTGTATGAGCTGTTTGTATATTTTGGAAATTAAGCTCTTGTCGGTCACATCGTTTGCAAATATTTTCTCCCAAACTGTAGGTTGTCTTTTCGTTTTCTTTATGGTTTCCTTTGCCGTGCAAAAGCTTGTAAGTTTGATTAGGTCCCCTTTGTTTATTTTTATTTTTGTTTCTATTGCCTTGGGAGACTGACCTAAGAAAACATTGGTACGATTTATGTCAGAGAATGTTTTGTCTATGTTCTCTTCTAGGAGTTTTATGGTGTCATGTCTTATGTTTAAGTCTTTAAGTCATTTTGAGTTTATTTTTGTGTATGGTGAGAGGGTGCCTGCCACATTATTTGAATGCCTATATAGTAATATATTCAATGGCTACTGTATTTCTCCAGTTCTCCATAAGGAGCCGATGCATTTCAGAGGAGCCCCTGGGGGGCCTTAGTCAACTAACCTCCCTTGAGAACTGTGAGGTTCGTTCTCAAGGTCACCAAAGATGTACTAACATTTATTTAACCAAGAGTGGGTTACAAGATATTAAGGTGGTCCAATTGTTTGCTATTTTTAAAAATGCTGCAAAAATATGTTTGCAGTTAAATGTATTTTCTTTTCACATTTCAGAATATCTTTTAAAATTACATTCCTAGAAGTATAAAAGCTAGGTCAAAGGTTATATACATTAGATAGGTATTAAAAATTTGCTCTACAGAGAAGTCAAGTCAATTTACACTTCTGACAGAAGGATGGGAGAGAGCCTGTTTCCTGCAGACTCACCAATACTGGAAATGGTCATTTAAACAGCACTGCCAATTTGAGAAGTGAAAAACGCTGTTTCTTTTTAGATTATATTCCTTTGATTACCCATTAAATTCATCATCTTTTTATGTTTTTTGTCCATTTATAGTTTTTCTTTATGAATTACATAACATCCTATGTCTATTTTTCTGGCAGAGGTGTTAAACGTTATTGATTGATTTATATTTATCGACATATATGAGTTTTTTTACTGTATAATAAGAGTATAGAGAGAATCATATACTCTTTATACAGGGAATACATTACGCTTGGTCTGCCTTAGATGTTGCAAATATTTTTTCCTTAGTTTATCATTTATCTTCTAATTTCGCTTAGGGTGGATTGGTTTTGTTTTGTTTTGCTTAGAAGCCCGGAGGTTCTCAATATTAATATAATCAAATCTATCCATTCTCCTTTTCCTTCCAGCTTTCTCCCACTTTTTTAGAAAGACCCTCTCTACCACAAGAATATTTAAATATTCACATATATGTTCTTCTAGCATCGTTATGCTCCTTCATTCAGCTGGACTTTATTTTAGAGTAGAATATAAAGAAAGAGTTGAATGTTTATTCTCATATCTAGCTGGTTGTCACAACACTTTTTGTCAAATAAATCATAATGTTCTCTTGTTTAAAATGATACTTTTCCCATGCAGTAATGATAACAAACCCCTATTGAATGAGAACTGTATTCCAGGAACTATGCTAAGTGCGTTCATGTATTAACCCATTCCATCCTCACCCCATGAGTTGCTACTATTATCTTCTTTTTACTGAGTAGAGCCACAGAGGGTCTGGTGATCACACAGTTAAGAAGTGACAAGCCAGGAATCAAACTCAATCAGGCTAGCTCCAGAGCCCAAATTCTTTAAGTACTACCTCAAGCTGCCTGTCTAATTTTGAAATACACACTTCAGTTGACTTTGGGATTTTATATTCTTTGTTTATTCCTTAACATGTCACATCGCTTTTACAATTTTACCATATATCTTGCTTTCCAGCTGGGTGAGTTCCTATGAATCAGAGCCTGTGCTTGGCATTCCTTAGCTTGCTCTGGACCCCAAAATGTGATCCACAGGCACACCATGGCCACATTTCCAGTCCTGAAACCCCTTCTCTCCTCCTACTTTAGATACTTCAAGTTGGAAGCGTTAGGGTTAGGGGCATTCTGCTACTTCCTAGAAGGGATTTGAAAGTCAGTTTCTCAAGGAAGGCTTGCTCAGTCAGGGTCCTGCTCTGCTGTATCTGCATAAAATTCCTTGACCTCTTTGGGAATGCAGATGCCTTCTTCCCTGGTTCTGATAGTCATTTTAATGGTAATTTGGGAAGTAAATGCACTGATTCAAAACAGTCTTGAGTTGGACCACAGTTATAACTGTTAAGCCTAAAAATATATTTAAATGTTACCTATAGCTCCTCCATTCTGAAAACTCTCTTTTTTAAGGACGGCCTCTTTCAACTTCCCCTCAGTCACCTCTTGGTGCCCTCTTCGCTCCAACCCAGCTCATTCTGGCTGTGGTCAATACTTCTCTCTTCCGCCCACTCCCACTGGCCTTCCAGAATTCCATCCTACCCTTCACGGAGACCTCGACTCGCCCATTCTCCCTCATATCTTTGACACTCACCCACAGAGCTCTAATACAGCCTCTTGTAACTCTCTGAAGATCAAAATGAAAGAGCATATTCCAATAAAGAGCAAGTGAATTTCTGGCCAAACCAAGTTCTCATTGGCTACGTGCTTTTGAAAACATCCTACCATGTTAACCAAAGCAGGATGTGATTCACTCCCAAGGAGGAGACCTCTCAGTTATACACCCCAATAAAGAAGAGCTTGGGCCAGATACAATAAAACTGCAAGCAACCACACAAAGAGAATATTTTCCATGGAATGTGCCCTATGATGTCAGGCAGAGATGTTGCCATCTACCTTCATATGGTTACGTCTACGATGAAATTAGCTTCTACCTCTTGAATTCACATGAGGTTGCAATGCTACGGGTGCTTGGGGGTAAGCTGGGTGGGGATGGAGATGTTGATCTGGGACTTTACATTTCTTTTTTTTTTTTAATTTAATTTAATTTTTTTTTATACAGCAGGTTCTTATTAGTTATCAATTTTATACATATTAATGTATACATGTCAGTCCCAGTCTCCCAGTTCATCCCACCATCACCCCCACCTCCACTGCTTTCCCCCCTGGTGTCCATGTTTGTTCTCTACATCTGTGTGGGACTTTACATTTCTTACAACATGCTAGTAACCCCTACAAGGTGACAATTATAAAAGAAAATTGGTGATTAAAGTAGAAAATTGACAGAATTCAAGAGGAGGGCTTTCCGGGAATCGTCAACTCTGTCAAACAAAAACCCCATACCATTTACCATAGTGCCTGGAGCACAGTGGGTCTTGGGGAAGGTGTTCCTGCCCCCATCCAAGGGCTTTAGGGAAGGGGGTAGCATGGCATGGGCTGGAAGGAGCCCTCAAACTTGTGCCCAGTGCCTCCAACCCTACGTGTCCACTGGACCTTCTCAGGCCTGCCCTTCCCTGTTCCTAGAGCAACCCTAGCCCCGAGACACCTCCCCTGTTCCTAAGCTACCCCAAACCTGCCCTTCGCCAGGAGCTTTTATCTTTTGAACTCTCCCTTCTGAAGGACAAAATCTGCTTTACTGCTATACACTGGCCCAAGGGCTCACCTAACTCCGGGGGCGGGGTGGGGGGGGGGAAGGTGCTACATCTACCTTTTAATGTTAAGTTGCCATTTTGCACGCTCTACCCCTTTCCCATCTGACGTGTCCTGCCCCTCAGCTCTTTGCCTTATCTGTGTCACTGTCACTTTAGCAGAAATACAATGTCCATTAGTATTTAAAAAAAGAATTGTTTCTCTAATATGGAGAGAGAATATAGTTTATAAATACAAAGGAAGTCATATGGGCCTTGTAAACTTAATTGTTAAAGACCTAACATCTCGGGCCTGATGACTTTGAAAAAAAGAAAATCAGCTTTTAATGAAACTTACTGGAAAACTTGGGGCTTTCTTGGGCTTTGTACTATATTTTAGGGAAGAAATTAAATAAAAAGAGAATTCCAAGTGCTCATCTGGAGATTTATGTAATTTGTCAATTACATAATCACTTTTTAAAAACCACGTCATTGTGTCTTGCAAGCCCTTAAAGGCTCTGTTCCTATGTACGTGTTCTCATCTTTCTATGTGACATGAAGTTATTTTAGATAACGCAGATTGCTTGAATGGGGCCGCTTGTCCTACACCTCACTTTCTTCTGACATTACTCTACCCCGAAAAACACACGCACACCTAAGCACACAAAACCGACGTACCAATGTCGATAGCGGGGCATTTTTATAAAAATATTTCGTTGGAGTCAACTGTATTTTCTCCCTTTTACAACTCAGCTTTGAGAGTCTAGATACAGCCAAGCTCAAATCCACTCTCATTTGCATGTATGCCTCATTACATGATTTAGTAGATAATGATTGTCAACCATTGTAATCCCAGTGAGAACTGGTGTCACTGCAGCATAAATAAATTGGGGGGAAAGCACAACATTCTCCAGTGAAGTTCATTCAATATCACATTTGCAATTGAATTTATACCAAGGTTTTAGAAAGTTTTCTCTTTTATTTTTTTAAATTGACAATCTTCAGAGAGAGATAGTATCATCCATACAGACAGTATCCCAATGGCTTTAACCATTCATTTTCAATGGACTCTTGTTGGCAAGTGTCTTTCAAAGGAAAATCTGTTCTATTTAAACTTATTCTGGTTACAAGAGTCTTGATGTAATACCCCAAATTTGTTTTTTCTGCAAAGTGTATGCCTTTTAAGCATTGTTTAACATCAGTAGTCAAGAATAAGACTCATCTTCTTTTTTGTTCACTCTGTAGAATTGTAGAAGATTCCTGATAATTTCTGATGTTTTCCACTTTTTTATTAGGAGTGTCTCCTACAAAGCAATTATTCAAAGCCTTGACTCTGGGTCTTTCTCATATGCTCCAACTGAATTTACTTCCATGGGGCAGCACTCTTTCAAAGCAATAAGCAAGGCATCCAGTAATTCCTTGAACTTAACCTCTAAAAATTTCATCACTGGGGCTGTTACAATGGAGTTGCTTTGCTACAATCTCACTACCTTCAGAATATTTTGTTAAGATTTTAATGTTTTCTAATTCAGAGCCATAAAATCTCAAAATAATTGTGGCAATATGTTCTAACATAAACCTTACTCAGCAGGATATTCTTAACACATTTCTTAACTGAAATGTACATCAGTCTTTGTTGAACTCCCCACCCCACCCCAAGTGCTATCATCCTGGTCTGGTCACAAGATTGGGGGTTAGTGCTAGGACACACCATTGCCTATTTGGAGGACTCTTTAAATGCTGGGTAGTTCCAGAAACATCCACGTGAGGTGGATGTCCCCAGAAGGTCCCCAGAAGAAATGGAAGTTATATGTGGTATGGTTTCTAGGCTGGTGAGTCCTAGGATGGCTTAAGGAACAGCAGTACAAGATTGTATTTCCAGGCAGTTTGGCTTCATTTATTGACAACGTTTTGGCTGTGGTTTTGGGTCCATTGGTTAAATTGTTCACTGGCATCCATAATCCCCAAAGTTAGTCTTAAAAGGAGCACAGAAGGGGACCTTGATGGGAGAGTACCAGTATGATGCCCAAATAAAGTACAAATATGTATGAAGATATTCTGGGCTTCATATGATCCAATTTTCTTGATATTTAGAAAGGAATACATTTCTTTGTCTCCTTCTGCCACAGAAGAAAAACAGGTTTACTTGTTGCTTTGAAGTATCTGTCAAGATTATTACATGTTTTCCCTTCATGTGTACATATAGCAGACGAGAGAGGAGAAAATGAACTCCTTAAGTTACAGAAATTTTTCATCTGATTCCGTGGAACAGTTTCATTTTAATTTTTCTTTTAAAGCCCCAATACATTTATGATTGCTTTCTCACCTTTGTTACTCTCCAGATGTTATTTAGTCTTGAATTTTCTGTCACCAACTACTGGCCAGAAGAGGGCTCAAAAGGTTTGGGATTTCAATAGGTAACCCCTGTTATTTTCTTTCGCTTGAACTGATTTGTATATATTAAGAATTGCTTTGTAAATTATTTCCTGGGATCTTGGGTCTTATTTTAGCTAAAGTTTTTCTCTCTTTTATACACTTCCCAAGATAACAGTATTTGCTTTTAGGCAACACAGATTTTTATGGTTCAGCAATATTTTTTTTCTAATTACAAAACTCTTGTGTCTTTTACACATGAGTTAATGACACATCCGGAGTAATTTGATTAACATGAAACTTTTAAAAACAGTCAACAAAATTCCAACCATGTCCCATAACTTCAATTCAACAGAAAAAATTTACATGCTTCGACTATTATGACAACCTTAATTTAACTCATATTTGAAGTATTTTAGTACATTTGTCTCCATAGTCAATGCCTAGCTTTATTACTTCCCTTCCTTTCTTTGGCTTGTCATTTCCTCCCCTCCTATTACTTTTGGACCATTTGTAAGAACAGTTTCTATGTCAAATTTAGTACCTTGAGGTTAGAGGTTACATTATTCAAGATGACTCATATGAGGAAAAGTAGATCCAGAAATAATCAGTCCCGTTGCCCTGGGCAAGTCACTTAATCTTTGTGAAACCCAGAAAAACAAAGTTGAGGATCTCTGACGTTGATTCAAAAACATAAGCTGTGTAACCCTCTTGCCAGAAATGAGCGTCCTCAGGGAAGGACGTGTAGTCTCTAATAGTCTTGGAGCCAGAATTGGTCTTTCCTATAGTTATTTAAAATCCTTGAATGCGCGCTACTGTAGTACAGGAGGCTTCTCTGAGCTACACCCACTCAGCAGCCTCACTCACTCTGCAGTGTTAGTGGCTGGGCAATTAGCTATGCTCTGTGGACAACTTGGCCAGGCAGGTATGTTTCCTAGTCCGTAAGTTTCTCCTTAAAATTAACAAGGAGACTTAGAAGTGTTCTTTCCAATCGGCCAATGATTACCGTTTGTAGTAGCGTATACGTTTTTGAACAATGAGATTTCTTTCCGCAGTCCAGTTGTTTTTGAATGCCAGGAAATTGGTTCGTCTTCAAAAGAGGATTTAGGTATAGAACCTCATCAGTCTCATCTTACAGATCAGAGCTCCATTTTCCCTTTGTGGAGCAGGGAAGCCAACAAGATATAATATAACTGAAACACTACTTCAAATCCTGTTATCCTTTCAGCCTCTAGACCACTGCTTTTCAAATTTTGATGTGCATACCAAGCATCTGGGGATTTTGTTAAGATGCAAATTGTTGTTTAGTTTGGGGTGTGGGCCAGATACTATGTTTATAACAAGATTTGGGGAGATGCTGCTGCAGCTGGACTGTGACCACTCCGAATAGCAAGGCTAACCAGAGCGTTCACCGGGCAACTCCTCACCCATTCAGGGTGGACAAGACACCAGTCATTCCAGTAAGGCAGGAGATACAGTCAAATCACTTAGGGCTATCCATGAAACTTTCTGCTCCATGTTGTCTTTTTCACACTTCCAGATGAAATTGCTCACTTGGCAAATCCAGCACGTAGCTCGAAGGCCAATGTCAATTCCCCTAAATTAGTTCTGGAGTAGATTAAATCTCATAATCCCTGAGTAGCTAACAGTACACTCACTACACTTATTTACTACTTAAAAAAAAATCTTTACCTAAAAAATCAGCTGGGGGGAAAAGACAACACTAATAATCGAAATGGCTTTACTTATTAGAACTTCATAGTTTTCCTACTGATATTCTAAGATTCCCTCACTACTAATTGCATCATCTCCTTAATTTATTCAGAAGACTGTGAAGGCTATCGTATCTTCATATTCTGAGTGCCTATTATCCCCAAGTCACTGTAGCGGGTCAATGATGAAGCAAAAAGCAGAAAATGTTATTCTTTTCCTCAAACACAGGCAGACTTTGAAGGTCTACAATGTGCCAAGCTTTTTTCTTGACACTTTATATATTTTATCTCTTTAAATGTTTGCAATAACACTCTGGGGTGGTTATTATCACAATCCCCATTTTAAAGACAAAGACATATCTCACTCTAAAAAGCTTCTGCAGAGCAAAGGAAACCATCAACAAAATGAAAAGACAACCTATGGGATGGGAGAATATATTTGCAAACTACATATCTTTTTTTTTTTTTTTTTTTTTTGTGGTATGCGGGCCTCCCTCTGCTGTGGCCTTTCCCGTTGCGGAGCACAGGCTCCGGACGCGCAGGCCCAGCGGCCATGGCTCACGGGCCCAGCCGCTCTGCGGCATGTGGGATCTTCCCAGACCGGGGCGCGAACCCGGTTCCCCTGCATCGGCAGGCGGACGCGCAACCACTGCGCCACCAGGGAAGCCCCTACATATCTGATAAGGAGTTAATACCTAAAATATAAAAAGAATTCATATAACTCAATATCAAAAAAACCACACACACACACACACACACACACACACACACACAACAAATAACCTAATTAAAAGTTGGTCAAGAGATAACAAATGCTGGTGAGAATGTGGAGAAAATCGAACTCTGGTACAGTACTGATGGGAATGTAAATTGGTGCAGCCACTATAGAAGATAGTATGGAGGTTCCTCAAGAAATTAAAAAGATAACTACCCTATGACCCAGCAATCCCAATTCTGGGTATATATCTGAAGGAAACAAAATCACTATCTTGAAAAGATTATCTGTACTCCCACGTTCATTGTAGCATAATTCACAATAGCCAAAGTATGGAAACAACCTCAATGTCTGTTGATAGGTCAAGATGGATTTGATGGATCAAGAAAATGGGAGATATACTTCAGCGTTTAAAAAGATGGATTCTGCCATTTGCACCAACCAACTTGGATGAACCTGGAGGACACTACGCTAACTGAAATAAACCAGTCAGAGAAATACAAATACTGCATGGTACCACTTAGATGTGGAATCTAGAACAAAGGTCAAACTCTTAGAAACAGAGAGTAGAATGGTGGTTCCCAGGAGCTGGGGGATGGGGAAAACAGGGAGAGGCTGGTAGAAGGGAACAAACTTTCAGTTATAAGACAAATAGGGTCTGAGGATCCAATGTGTAACATGGTGACTCCAGTTGATAATAATGTGTTGTATAATTGAAAATTGCTAAGAGAGTAGAACTTAACTGTTCTCACACACACACAAAAGGTAATTATCTGAGATAAAGGATCTGTTAATTAACTCAATGGTGGAAATCCTTTCATAATGTCAAACCACCGCAATGTACACTTTAAATGTCTTACAATTTCACTTGTCAACTATACCTCAGTAAACCTGGGGGTAGGCGGGGAAATCAAAGAAACTGGGGACAAGTTGATTGTTCAAGGTCAGATAGCTAGTAAATGGTGGATCAAGACTTGAATGCAGAAAGTCAAGGTTTGGTATTTGGATTTTCAAAGAGTATGTTCCACTGTGTATACGTCTCATTGGGACGACTGTAGACCTACATAATTCTTGGGAAGGACTGTGACAAGTGGAGCTGGGGCTGAGAACAACAGGTCATGTGAGCAAAGGCACTATGTTTTCCTTCCAGGGCTGAGGGCATGGAGATGGCATGGGACACACTGAGTGGACAGGTCTGGTCCAGCCCTGGTGCCGGCACTTCTTGGCTGTGTGATCTTGAGTTGGGTATTCAACCTCCTTAAACCTTAGTTTCCCTTCTGTAAAAGGGAATGAAAATAATAGTACCCACCTCATACAGGTTATTATAGGTAAATAAAAGAACACAGTTGCAGAGTAAGCCCCCTGAAACGTTAACTGGTTGTTAAGTGACAGACAAAATTCAGGTGGCAGCATGGAAAAGAATGAGGGAATGCAGAGGCCTCATGCAGGGACAATCCATGCACAGCTTGGTGGCTAGATGTAAGGGGACAAAGAGAAGAAAAAAGGAAAATTCCTGAGGTTCAGGCCTCCTGACCAGGAGAATGGGGTACCATTTATGTATGCAGGGATGTCAGAAAGGAAGGGTAAGTTATGACAGAACACATTTTACTTATTTAGCATTTACTATGTTCCACTCTCTCTGGTAGGTGCTTTATAACTACTACCTTATTCAGTCCTCAAATTGGAAGTGGATATTATTCCAGAGAAAACTCTAATTCAAAAAGATACATGTACCGTAACGTTCATTGCAGCACTGTTTACAACAGCCAAGACATGGAAGCAGCCTAACTGTGCACTGACAGATGAATGGATAAAGAAGATGTGGTACTTATGTACAATTGGATATTACTCAGCCATAAAAAAGAATGAAGTAATGCCATTTGCAGCAACATGGTTGGACTTAGAGATTATCATACTAAGTAAGCCAGGCAAAGAAAAATACCATATGATATCACTTATATGTGGAATCTAAAAATATGACTCAAAGGAACTTATTTACAAAACAGAAATAGACTCACAGACCTAGAAAGCAAACTTACAGTTACCAAAGAGGAAAGGCAGTGGGGGAGGGATAAAGTAGGAGTTTGGGATGAGCAGATACAAACTACTAGATATAAAACAGATAAACAACAAGGTCCTACTGTATAGCACAGGGAACTCTATTCAGTATCTTGTAATAAACCATAATGAAAAAGAATATGAAAAGAATATATATATGTATAACTGAATCACTTTGCTGTATACCAGAAACTAACACAACATTGTAAATCAACTATACTTCAATATAAATTAATAAATAAGTGACTATATAAATATTCTGGAAGAAAAAAGTGGATATTATTATTATCATTATTATCCCCATTTTACACGTGGGAAAGCTGAGACTTAAAGAGTGTAATCCACCCAAAGTGACCCAGCCTTTCAATGACAGAGTTGTGAGCTGAACCCACCTGTCTGATTCAAGGCCATGCTCTTAAGCACTACGCTGGCTGAGACATCAGATTAAAGCTTGAGCAGAAGTGAGAATATGGAGCCAAAACTAGTTTCTCTCTCCTCTACTTTCCAATCACAGTTTTCCTATATATTTTTTAATTGTATCTTGTATTTGAGTGACGTTTCGTTTCCCCTTCTAGATTATAAACTCTCTGAAAGCAGCCTCTGAAAATCTTAAATTCTCAGTGCCTTGGACATAAGAGGTACTCTCCTATCTAGTGAGTGAGTGAATGAATGAGTGAATGAATGAATAAAAAGCTAGAAAAAGTCATCAGGACCAGGCAGAAAGATTTTGAAGCCATTTGTACAGATGTAACATTTCACATATTCATAAGAAGAAAACTGACAATAAGGTAGCAAATGGTATCAAAATAGTTTAAGGAAAAAACACATTCAGACTGAGATGCATCCCTGTGGACTGTAAGCCATCTCTTATCTTTTTCCCAGCCTCTTTAACTTTTCACAATTGTATTAAATCTCTCTGTGCTTATCATTGAATCTTATGAAAACCAAGTTTAAGGCAAATGTCCGCCATTTGTCAAGATGCCTTTTCCTGCAACTATTCTTTTCATTTCTCTTTTTTCTTTTATGTGTTTTGCACTCCCACCCAGGAAAGTACAAACAATGTTTTTTTCTGTGATATTTGAACTTTCATTTGACTGTTGGCATCTCCAGTCATCCATTTGCAACAGTCATTTTCCTAATCAGAATTAGGAAATTATAGCTGATGAAAAAGTGGACTTCATTTTTAGTACAATCAAAATGACTAGAAACAAAGGAAAGCAGTAGTACAGAGTGGGAAATTAGGCTTTTTATTCACACAATAGTAATCTGTAGATTCTTCCGAGGTAGTTCAAATAGGCTTTTATGTTTAAAACCAGAAGAGGGGGAGTAGAGCGAGGGAGAAGATTACGTGCCAGGAACATTCCTCAGTGGGAATCTGACTTGAGAACCAACTTGCCCACTTGCCTGGGAATGGCCAGTCATCTTGGGTAGATCTGGACCAAGCTTTCATCTCGAATCAGGGCAGAAAAGGCCTTGTCTTCTAGAGTAAGGACTCCGATCCAGAGAATGAAAAATAAATGTGATCTTTCACAGCACCCAGGCCATTTACTGGCAAAACAGTACTTATATGCAAAGAACTGAATGCCCCAGATAAGCCCTGCCTTTCCAGACATCTTCTTCAGAAGCGTGATAGGAGGATACTCTCTACCGACCTGGAGCTACCTGGACATCCTAAGTTAGGGTTTCTCCTTTGGACCAGGGGGAGTGCTATACCTTTCATAGGTCATGACACTAATTGACATAAGCTGCTGGATGGCATGGAGGATTTTCGTTCCATCCTTCCTTCCAGATTAAGTAAAGAAATATTTTCTATCATTGGAACACAGGCCCCCGAGAGTCAGGACCTTGTCTGTCGTGTTCACCTTGAGCTCCCAGATCTTGTCACAGCGCCTGTCAAAAAGAAGAGACCCTCAAGGAATATTGTGGGCTCAGTGAATATGGAACAAACAAATGAATGAGTGAGATAATGCTTGAGCCCCTAGTGTATACCGTCTAGTGTATACCTTCTGTGACCGACGCTATTCATTGTAAGACAACCTTCTGTGAAGGGCACTGCTGACCTATTTTTGCCCCCTCTGGAGGCCAGAATCTGACTCTGTCGGGTCCACCCACACCAGATATCCCCTTGTGAGCATACCTGAGGCGTTCTTAATTTAAGATGTATGACAGAGATAAAAGCCATTGATAAGGATTGAGGATGACCAGTCCCACACCCCTAATGAGAACAAGTTCCAGTGTCTTAAACACAGTCATACACGAGAAACCATGAAGGAGAGACAATGGGTTCTTTATTGGTTTTTAGTTTCTCTTCACTGAAAAGCTGGTGTCCAACCTAACCGGGATAGCCAAAGCCTCTGTATGGGTCCCATCTGCATCTGCTTCCCTTCCTGAGGGTTCCATGTTGCTTTTTTTTAGCCTCACCCTGTGGGATCTTAGTTCCCCGACCAGGGATCGAACCTTGAAAGTGCAGAGTCCTAACCAGTGGACCACCAGGGAATTCCCTCCATGTTGCTTTTGTCTTCCAAGCTTCCCTTCTTGTGCAAGAGCCCTTGGCATGATCACAGAGAGTCATGAGTCTTTTGTTAACCTGCACTCTTTGCCCTGAAATCCTGTCTGCACTTTCCGTGTCACCCACAGCCTGGTCTGGGAGATGGCTAATGGGGCTCCAGATGGTGGGAAAGGTTTCTGAGCCCCTTTGCATGGAGGCAGGGGGAATCACTTCCTGCTCAGAGCCCATCAGAGATTGCACTCCCTATTTGTCAACATCATGACATCCCCTGAGCATCAGCACTGAACATGTTTTGGACGAGAGCCACTAGGCATTACTATTTAAGGCTTCCACGCCCAGAATCCTTGCTGACACTTTCACATATTACTTTTTTAAATCCCTGTGGTCACTAACATTATCCCATCTTTCAGAGTTTGCTAAAGGCAGACTCTCGCAAAGTGTAGTCCATAAAACATTAGCCATCCTGATGCTTCAGTTTGAAAAAAAGTCTTTTATGGTGCAACATGTCTGAAAAAAGATGCATAAATCCCCTTCTTGTATATTCCCAGTGCATATGAATCTCACAGTAAAGAAACTTATTTACCTTATTTTAACCCGGCATTTCCCACGCTTTGATCTCTCTGTTGCTATGCAGTACCTTTGGAAATACTGGCTTAAATCACAGAACCAGTAAGAGGGAGTAAGAAAGAGGGCAGAGATGTGAATCTGTGGCCTTTGACTCTTACCCAGCCTACCACATGGTATACCTTCTTTTACTAGTTCATTAATATGTATGTTTTTCATAATATGCATAAGTTGGCCACAATATACATAAGTATATCACACAGTATATCACAGCTGCCTTCTTTCTTTTTACTAGTTCATTGATATTCATAAACTTATCTGAATATTTAGGTAGAATACTGAAGGGAGAACATGTGAACCTAAGAGGAAAATATATAGGACCATTTTGGAAAGGAGACTAGAGACAAACACGCAGGACTGAGAGGGATTACGTCCAGGCTGAGTGACTTAGCGTAAATAGGGGAAGGTTGAGGAAGCAGCCCAGCAGTTTCCAGGCTTTGGGCATCACCATTAACAACATCCTTCACATTTACATAGCACTGTATAGTTTGCAAAGCACCTGTCAATGTACCATATAATTTGATTCTCAGAGCCAGCATGGCTGCTAGGTGTGGGGATTCTGCTTTTATGAATGAGGGAAACATCCAGAACTCACCCAATGTCTGTACAGTTTGTACTCCAGTTTGGAGTTGAACCCAAATCTTATTTTAATCCAGGGTCCAGGCCAACGCTGTGTGATTGATGAGGGATGAGCCTACAGTGGACAGGGAATAATAAAACCTGGGGACAAATTAAGATGCGAGAAAAGGTCAAAGGTCATTCATTTCACAATTTACCCTGGAAGTGGCCGCCCATGGTCAGTCCATTTAGGGAGCCCCACCCTAAGAGCAGGCCCCCTATTCCAACCCAGGAAGCACACTTTTCAGCTCTGCCCCTTAGAGGTGTTTCCTCGGCTGGTGAGACATTTGGGAATGTTAAGAATTAAATAGTTTGCAGCGAAGATTTTCATGGCGTGGTATTCCTTCCCACAAAGTGGACACGGGAGCATAGGAGAAATCGAACAGGCTGGTGAGTCGAGACGTGGTTAGGTTTCCTGGGTTCAGAAGCGGGAGGACTTGAGGAAATCCTGACCTAAGAGGAAAGAGGCAGCTTGGCGAGTGGTAAAATTAAAAGTCGGTTATGTAGGACTTCCCTGGTGGTTAAGAATCCGCCTGTCAATGCAAGGGACACAGGTTCGAGCCCTGGTCTGGGAAGATCCCACATGCCGCGGAGCAACTAAGCCCGTGTGCCACAACTACGGAGCCCGTGCACCTAGAGCCCGTGCTCCACAACAAGAGAAGCCACCGCAATGAGAAGTCTGTGCACTGCAACAAAGAGAAGCCCCTGCTCTCCGCAACTAGAGAAAAGCCCTAGCGCAGCAACAAGGACCCAACGCAGACAAAAATAAATAAATACATCTTTAAAAAAAAAAAAAAGTCGGTATGTAAAAGGGTAAGAATTCTTCACAAGAATGAACACCAAGTGTTCAGACATCCCAGAAGGAGAATTTCAAGGGAGTCCTAATTAAATCATGATGATTGAGTCATAAATTATTTCCAGTGAAATACAATGTATTTCCTTCTCTCATGCATCATTTTCTTAGAATTTCTTTGGTATGCATTTTCCTAAAATACCAAGCATTGTGGTGAAATTAGAAAGTCGCTGGTCCCATTGACCATTACATGAAATGAAGCATAATCACTGAACTTTACCATGAAGGAGTAAAGCGTAATGATGCCTACGGAGCCCGTGCACCTAGAGCCCGTGCTCCACAACAAGAGAAGCCACCGCAATGAGAAGTCTGTGCACTGCAACAAAGAGAAGCCCCTGCTCTCCGCAACTAGAGAAAAGCCCTAGCGCAGCAACAAGGACCCAACGCAGACAAAAATAAATAAATACATCTTTAAAAAAAAAAAAAAGTCGGTATGTAAAAGGGTAAGAATTCTTCACAAGAATGAACACCAAGTGTTCAGACATCCCAGAAGGAGAATTTCAAGGGAGTCCTAATTAAATCATGATGATTGAGTCATAAATTATTTCCAGTGAAATACAATGTATTTCCTTCTCTCATGCATCATTTTCTTAGAATTTCTTTGGTATGCATTTTCCTAAAATACCAAGCATTGTGGTGAAATTAGAAAGTCGCTGGTCCCATTGACCATTACATGAAATGAAGCATAATCACTGAACTTTACCATGAAGGAGTAAAGCGTAATGATGCCTATCTTTCTGGGCTCCTGTCTCCTATGTACCATCCAAACCCACCAAATAATTTTTTTATCCTGGAAAAATGAAAGATGAGTTTCTAAAATCCTGGCTTTTGAAGTAGAAATAAAATTTTCCCTACATTAATCTTAACCAGATTTCTTCCTTCACCTCTATGGAGCGCTAAGGCGACAGCTCCCCTATCTTTTCTGGGGCCCCACTTCTCCTGGCAGCTTGCTTTCAGGACTAGCAGACCTAGAAATTTCCTGACCGTCCTCCAATGGCCTGTGACGCAAGGCAGGATCTACACACCCATCTGGGCATGGAGCATGTGTGTTCATGCCTGTGTTGTATCTAAAGCACTTCGATGGCTGCCCCATCACCTGCTGGTTAAAGTCAGGACTTTTTAGCACGGCATGCAAGGCCTTCATCGTGTGTCCTCAATCTACATGTCTAGCCTCAACTGGCTAGTTTCCAGTCTCCAACTTACACCCTGTACCTCAGACTCCCTGAGATTTGTGCCTTTACACAAACTGGTCAGCCACGATCTCACCCCCCTTCCAATGTTTGCCTCAGGATGTCTGTCACCCCAACCTGGAAGGCTGTCACCACAAGTTCCCACCCCTGTGTTCTTTGCTGGACCACCTCCTCACAATCTCAGTTCAAGTGTCATTTCCAGAAGTTTTTCCTTTATCTTATCCTTGCAACAACCCTATCTGCATGGGTTTAAGCTGCCATCACACTAAATATTGTAACCATCTTCTGACTTGTCTACGTTTATTACACACTCATTTTTTGAGTGTTTGCTAGATATTGAATATTTTATGGAGCAAAAGGAACATCCAGCTTATAGCCTAGTGGGGAAAACCAACAAATAATCACGTATAAAAATAGAAGCATCTACTGTGCTAAGTGCTATTAAGGAAAAGAAAAAGGATTCTGTGAGTGCATAAAATTATAGGCTGGGGAAGGAATCTTTGAGGAGGTGATAACTGGGCTGAAATCTAAAGAGTGAATAAGAGAAGAGAGGAGGAAGCATTGCAAACAGGACAGGAAGTGCTGTCTTTAGCTCTACGACCTAAGGCACAGAGTGGTGAGACATGTTTGTTGGGAGGTTGAAGGCATGAATTAAGGAGGGATTTAATAAATGAATGATATCAGAGACACTGGAGCTCTGAGAATCACCGCATGTCTCCATGTTATCCACCAAAGAACTTAATCTGAAAGTCACTGGATCTGTGCGATGAGTCTGACGTTACACACCCTCTTCCCACTTCTCTAGGATAAGGAAAGTTGATTCAACGGTCAATCCTCAAGGACCACCTGATACCAAAGGATGGTCAACAGGAAGTCAGAAAGAAAACAGCCTCTCAGAAGTGGAGACCAAAAGTCTGGGGCCAAATTATCTGAAAAATAAGGGCAATGTTGGGAAAGAGGAGAGGAAGTGCAGATGAAAGAAGAGAGTAGGACTCATGCAAAGATAGTTCTGGCCACAGAAAAGGCAGCAGCTGAATTCTTTAGTTTGGTCAGAAGCCAGGCATAATTATCAAGAACAAAATCCTATTCTAGAAATGGTGAGAGGAAATCTGAACCCTTGGGCTCTGCATAAGTAAAAGTTTGTTTGTTTTCTCTGTCCCAAGTGTGTGTTTGCTCTCCAGCCCTAGGGCTATTTGTCGCTTCTAGACCCCCCGGGGCTGAAGGAGGAGTTTCCATGGAGAATAGGTCTCAACACTAGAAGTCAAGCTGGGACCAGTTGTCCATGAAGGGTCTCTCGTCAGAGGGAAACTTAGGGAACGTTTGTTTATATTTTTGATAATAAAAATGGCGTTATTGTTACCCTGATTTCCTTCAGTGATTTTCTCTTTCATTTTTCTAATTCACTATACAGGGAGCTTAGTAATTAATTTTCTTTTTTTCTTAAACCTCTAAAGTATTGCCAGGAACAGATACATAACCGTTCCTCTCAGGAGAGAGTGTTACTTTCCAATCTAGAAAAACATGAAAGAGCTGGTCTGTGTTGATTTTTGGTCAAAGCCATTGTCACTCGCTAATCATAGGTGGTTGCCCCACATTGAGGGGAGCCATTTGTCCAAATACTTGCTCTTTCATGCTGCTCTGGATGCAAGTACTAATCTGCAAATCCACGTTTGGTTTTCAAAAGGGACCCTCCCCCCTCCCCCACCCAACTCACACCTTCCAGAAACAAGGACATATCATCAGCATATGCTATGAAATGTCTTTGATTAGAACCCAGCCACTGACACCTCAATTTTATAAAGAAGGTTTAAAAAAAAAAACAGAGAAAAAGGAAGAAAGGAGAACCAAGAAGTAAAAGTAACACAGGCAGCCAGGAGCCATAGTGAAAGTTTCATGAATGGAATTTTATACACACTACTTGATGAAATACATTTCTAGATCTTCACAGAAGCAAAATGATGGTAAGGAAAGAGTACTAACTCTGAAGCCAGGCAGACCTCGGTCAAGTCCCACCCCTTTCACTGATCAACCATGTGAACTCGGATCCATTTTGGTTAAGAGGCCACCCCCTAGTCCTCATTTTCTCCATCCATAAAGGGGTAACATGAAATTTAGTTTAAAAGATTGTTATGATTCGAAATTAGAAAATAAGTTAGCAAAGGTAACTCTTACCTTCTTTCTAACACAAATATGGCCAGTTTCCTTCTCTGGATTTTCCCAAGTCCACCACTGAGTAGCCCAAGAATTCGAAGCAGGAAGACACTCCCCTAGATGGTGGTGAGAAAGGACCTGGGGTCATCTGATACCAAAGGAAAAACTGACACCAGAACTCAAATAGTACATCTATCTGCAGTCTTATAGGGCCCAAAGTAAGAGAAAATAGTCCTATTCTCCTATAAAAACTCAGTAAAGTAAGAATGGTTTAGCATGATGACACCTCCACACCCCACAAAAAAGTTTACATTCTATTCAGAATATTGTAGTTAAGAAGACAGGAAGCAAGAAAGATTTTGGAAACATTTTCATCCGTGATTTTTCAAGTTTCGTTCATTTAATGTCTTCCAAATCTTTACTGAGCTCCTATCACAATCCAGGCACTGTTCAGTACTTTGGAATACATCAGTAAACAAAACAGACAGAAATCTCTGTCCTTGGGCAGCTTAAATTTTTGCAGAGAGAAACAGGCAATAACCAATGAATACAGCAAGGAAGTAAACATATACTATGTTCAAAGGTGCTAAGAGCGGCGAAAGAAATATAGGGCACGGGCGATGGAAGTTGGGAGAGGTTGGGGAGGAGAGGAACAGGTTACAATTTTAAGTAGACTAGTCAGGGAGGCCTTCAGAAAGTTTTGTACTAAAAGGAAAAACCCTCCGATCTTTGAAAAACCCAAAAGGGTTCCAGGAAAGCTAAAAAAATTCACAACTCTTTTTCCGTTATTAAATTCCTAAATTGAAATTTGACTGTACATCTCACTGCCCAAGTAGACTTAAATCCTTTGAGAATGAGCTCAGACGTGTCCCCCACAGACATTTACATGCCCAAGCTAGTTTGATGAATGAATGAATGAACGAATGAATGATGAATAAATGAAACACTCTCCTCTGAGAAATCATGGCTTAACATGTTAACTCATTTCTCTAACAAATTGAATCCCTACTGCTTTCCAAGGGGTTTGGTCATCTTGTCCCCCAGAGCAAGCATACATACCTCTTTCTCCCTACTTCTCTCCCCGGTGAATTTCCCACTCCCTGTCCCCAAGAGAGAAGACCTATTGGGGCCAATATGGCACCTTTCACTATGGAACTCTACTCTTAGGCAGCATCATCCCAAGCTACCTCATTGTTGAATTTCCTTATGGTTCCATTCTGTCATGACAAAGACCAGAGAACCAGTCTGTTGTGGTCAGGGTGACAGAGTCCCTGGCAGTAGTCAGGGAGAAACTATAGACTGAACCTCCCAGACACATTCTGCAAGAAGGAGGCTGCAAGAAGGGCTGGCACATACTGTTTTGTGAACCAGCAGGTACACGTAATTTCAAGAACAAATTAGAAAATGGGGAGAGTGAGGCTGAGGTTATGAGATAAGCCCCTGACTTGCTGTGGGAATCTCCGTGGTTTTTTTTTAAAATTAATTAATTTGCTTATTATTTTTTTTTTTTTTGGCTGCATCGGGTCTTCGTTGCTGTGCGCAGGCGTTCTCTAGCTGCAGCGAGCGGGGCTACTCTTCGTTGCGGTGCACGGGCTTCGCATTGCGGTGGCTTCTCTTGCTGCAGAGCAGGGGCTCTAGGTGCTCGGGCTTCAGTAGTTGAGGTGCGTGGGCTCAGTAGTTGTGGCTTGTGGGCTCTAGAGCGCAGGCTCAGTAGTTGTGGAGCACAGGCTTAGTTGCTCCGTGGCATGTGGGATCTTCCCAGACCAGGGCTCAAACCCGTGTCCCCTGCATTGGCAGGCGGATTCTTTTTTTTTTTTTTTTTGTTTTGTTTTGCGGTACGCGGGCCTCTCACGGTTGTGGCCTCTCCCGTTGCGGAGCACAGGCTCCG
>NC_041215.1:124912677-124933193 GCF_002837175.3 Physeter macrocephalus | reverse complement strand
AGCCGCTCCGCGGCATGTGAGATCTTCCCGGACCGGGACACGAACCCGTGTGCCCTGCATCGGCAGGAGGATTCTCAACCACTGCGCCACCAGGGAAGCCCCGGCAGGCGGATTCTTAACCACTGTGACACCAGAGAAGTCCCTCTCCATTTTTGTTTTTTTTTTGAATTTTTGAATTTTATTTTATTTATTTTTTATACAGCAGGTTCTTATTAGTTATCCATTCTATACATATTAGTGTATACATGTCAATCCCAATCTCCCAGTTCCTCTCCATGGTTTTAATATTGATTCATTTCACCGCAAGCAGCAGACATAACTTGAGTAGGTTCACAAGGCTGGACAAAAGCTGGCCCTTAGCCAGGAAACAACCAAGATACTCAATTCTCAAATGTGGAATGCTTTTTATTATATACATTTAACATACAACAGTGCTTCTCATATTTAGACGTATCACTTTCTTATGTCCTATCGCCCATCTGCAAAATCTCAAAAGTTAAGGGTCCATATCATAAATAAATCCTGGGACAAAGGCCATACTTCAGGAAATTTGTCCAAACCAAAACCAAAACCCAGGAACAGAGTTTAATGGAAGTGTTCGCTGACCCACGTGGCTGGGCTTGAATCAGTTCTCAGGCATCTGAACCATATCTACCTTTTCATGCCTTGCGTGGAGGTCCTTCACGTCCGAACAGGCATTTGTTTCCTCTTTGTAACCAACTCAAGGCCCCAGAGAAGGCCTTGGGCAGAGCAGCAAGTAGCCTGGTAGGAATGAGCTGAGAGGTGCTCTCGTTACCAAGGGAGCGCTTAGTAGGGTGGCCTGGTGAAAACCAACCTGGTTTAAAATGGAGATGAACACCAACTGTGGTCCTCCAGCTTTTCATTTTTGAGCTGTGGTGCAACTAGCGAGAATAGAGGCATTATTTGCAGCAGGCTTGCAGTGGAGGCTAACCAACCACACCCCTCCGCGAAGGTGAGAACTGCTTCTCCTCTCCCCCGCGGAGATCTTCCTAGATGCGTCTCCTTCCCACACCTCTGGGACTGTGTCCGACTGTGTCCAGCAGCACTGACAGTCTTCTGGCCCATGCGCAGGTCGTGAGCCACAGATACATTTTCTTGGGGCTGCAGTGAATTAAAGAAAAACTTTTTTTGAGATAGTTTCCATTTGAAAACTTGGAGGTTTTGCTTAAAAGTCTTGATATCCAACTACTCGATAACAGAAGATCTGGCAATACTGACAAGTAGGGGGTGGAGGTGAGGAGTGGCTGCCTGTATGAGCCATTCATGCACTCTCCATTTCTCTCCCTGATTTCACTCACGAGCCTTACCTGCCTCACCCCTGAAAGCGCTTAAATTGCTGACAAACTGCTCTGACCATCTTGACAGCTAGTCCGAAGCAGAGAATAACAGCCATCATTTATCGAGTGCTTACCATGGGCCTTTCTGAGCTCTTTTCCTATATGACCTCATTGAACCTTCCACCAACTCCAAGAGGTGTACCTTGTCACTCTCCACAGATTACAGAAGGGGAAACTGAGGCAAGAAAAGTTCAGTGATTTGCCGGAGGTCACACAGCCGTAAGTGGCAGAAATCCAAGAAAAGCCAAAGACTGTTGACTCTGGAATCATAATACCTGACTTCCGATCTACCCCGCCTTTAAGACTGGCCAAATACGCTATCTCTTTAGAACGTTTCCAATTTTGTAATCTCGCTTCTGTTTGATTACCTGGTTCGGTTCTGGCCTCACAAGTTTTTCTCACATTATGGACATGCACATTGTACCTACAGGTCCATACTATACTATAAATAATGAATTTCAGTGTAATACATTGCATAAGCCACATGTTCTATGTCTATTAGCAGGGGTATATATATATATATATATATATATATATATATATACACACACACACACACACATATATATATGCATATATATCAAATATTTATTCATCTGTTCAAACTCTGAGGGTCCTAAAGGAGCAGAAAAACTAAGCTACAGACACTGGCAGCCGTTGGGTGGAAATGAGCCATGGCTTGTTGCACGAGGCGGTGGCTGTGAAGGACCTGGGGCAGGATGGATGTAGCTGTCCCAGGGAGACAAGCTCCTAAACCTCACAGGCTCCTTGGCCAAGACTGTGCTCAGGCCCAAACCACACACTAAGTCAAGCTTCTCAGATTCCTCTCAGAACCTTCTTTCTCTGCTCCATTTCCTGGCACTCATTTCAGGCCAGTTCCTCCCAGACCATCTTCCATAACCTCTGCTTCATCCAAGCTTGGACTTTCCCTACCCCCACCCCCCCACCCCCCCCACCCCCCCCCACCCTGCCCCGAACAGCAGCTCCCTTGGGTTCACGGCCTCCTTCCTGCTTCTTCTGCAATATCTTTTTTCTGACGGCTCCTTTATTAACAAGGCCTGAAGGCTGGAGCGATTTTGGGGGTTCTTTTTTAATCAAATAAACTACTTCCATGGTATTTATTTTATTTTGTTTCTGTATACTCCCACTTTAGCTGTGGTTTTTGTTGGTGTTTTCAGAGGAGGTTTTGGTTATTGTTTGTTTAAGGAAGCCTAGGCTGAAGACACTGTGGTGTCCCCCAGGCCCTGCCTCTGGGCTCTGGAATTTTCCTTCAGCCCTGGCCAGCCACGCCCTCGGCTTCCTGTGGGCCCTGGCCTGGCCGGAGACTTGAAGCTGGAGCAGAGCTGTCTGGCCCGACCGCCTCCCGCTCTGCAGGCCTCTCTGGGAAGCTTGAATACCCAAATTCCCATGCTCCTCCTCAGCCACGCTCAGTTCCCCAGCCTCCTCGGAGAGGATTTCCTATCTTTATTTTCCAGCACTTCATAATTTAAAGAGGTCGTTTTTCAGGGGAGGTGCAATTGATATCCTCCAAAATCAAAACCTTCTGGGGGAAGTCTATAAAATGAGCACTCCTAAAATACGGTACTTCCCCCTAAAATTTATCTTTTCGTTTAAGGACAAGGTACTGTTAACAGCACTAAAAACCCTTAACGATGGGGAAATCCTCTGGATTTCAATATGCTGGAATGAAGTACCACAAAAGCAGGGCCCTCTGCTTTCTAGTGGTATATCCCAAGTGCTTCACATTTAATAGACACTCAGGAAGAAGTTTCCCGAAGGGAGGAAAGAACTCATTATTTAAGAGCCATTAATATAAACTAGGAAATCTATGAGAGACCCACTGATATAGCTCATTAAGTATAAACACTGAAATGGTATAATCTATACCAAAGTCCTTGCCAAAAAAATAGAATTTTCTCTTCAACCTGTTGTCACACTGTGAATTTTGGTTATTTTAAGATCTATCCCACTCCTAATTGGACTGAATTCCAACCAAGATGCCCCAACAAAGAAAAAACCCACAAGAATACAAATTTTAAGGGTGCTAATTATGAATCTGAACATTAAATTCTTATTATATACATACTCTTATAGTGCAAAAGTTACCTGAGTTTTCAAGATGAAGGCTTTTGTCAATGTTTAGGTCAGGTATATACATAATAAAATATGTTATTTGCTTAATGTCACTAATTCCAAGTCACTCCTGGAAAGTTTTCTGGCAATAAAGTTCTCTTCTTTCTTCTAGTAAAGCTGATGTTTACACAAAAATGTTGTGTTTAATATCTTTGTGTTTATAGAACCTGGTACATAGCAGATACTCAATAAATGTTTGTTAAGGCAATGACTTTAGTAATACTTTGCCATAGGGTTAAAAGTACCATCTTTGGGGGCTTCCCTGGTGGAGCAGTGGTTGAGAGTCCGCCTGCCAATGCAGGGGACGCGGGTTCGTGCCCCGGTCCGGGAGGATCCCACATGCCGCGGAGCGGCTGGGCCCGTGAGCCATGGCCGCTGAGCCTGCGCGTCCGGAGCCTGTGCTCCGCAACGGGAGAGGCCACGACAGTGAGAGGCCCGCGTACCACGCACAAAAAAAGTACCATCTTTTGAAGGCTAAATTTGACCAAATGGTCAGTAACATTGGCATACAAACACCATGGAGCTACAATCTGTCCCTGAAGCACCCCATATTTCAAAAAAGAACTAAAAAGATCGGCCTAGTTTATCTTATTTTGCAAAAAATGGGTTATAAGTCTTTTCCTACTTCAACATCTTAGAGAGGGAAGAGGTTGTGGGTGAGATGGAGTAGACTATAAAGTTCCCTAGGTTTTCTGAAAGCACTGGATGGGAGTGGTATTAAATAGGATTGACAAGGTCACTTGGTCTTAAGAGGGACAATGGTACCTGCGTGAGGGACCTAGGAATCTACATTTTTAAACCTGTTCCCTGAGGTGGAATTTTTTTTTTTTTTAATTTGCACAGGTGGCCAAAATTCTCCACCCTTCCCTGTATCCATGCCACTTGCCATCTTGCAAAGTGGTACTGAAGCTCCTCCCATGCAGACGTGAAGTCTATTTCCCCACCTTGAATTTGGGCTACTCGTTTGACTTGCTTTGACCAAAACAATAGACTTGCTTTGACTTGCTTTTTCCTTGTGGCAGAAGGAACAATGAGCCAGTTCTGAGCCTAAGCCTCCAGAGGTCTTGTTTGTTTTCACTCATTCTCTTGTTTGCTGCTACCGCGTGTGCAAGCCCAGTCTGGTCAGCTGGGTTATTAGAGACACGTGACCCCTGTCACCCCAGTTGACAACCACCAACCGTCAGACATAGGAGTGAGAGCATGCAGTCTACCTGAGAGCTGACTGCACACGCACAAGTGGGCCTCCCCAAGATCAGCCCAGCTGAGCTGACTGGCGGAACCACCCAACAGCCCACAGATTTGCAGGAAGTAAGGGATGACTGGTTTAAGCAGCTGAGTTTGAGGGTAGCTAACCTATGCACATCTCTGCTTCTTATAATCAAGCAAGCTTGGAAATGTTAGTCTGCAAGATCTGCAGCTTTCTTGGAATAAAGAGATAAGTCTGAATGCCAACCTCTGTAAATCCCTTGGTATTTGCCCATTAATTGAACACAAATGAAAATATAATTAGGAAAAGCCTACATTAACTTTAAATAGTATAAAACAATCCACTGAAAGTTGTCAAAAAAATAGCCAAGAATTATGACCTCCTGGGGAGGCTTAGGGTTAGGTTAAGGAAATAACCACTAGTATTCAGGTGTATGACCTATGATCATCACAAACCCTCTAAAAATATATATTTCAGTTTCTCCATCCCCTGACCAGAAATGAAGGGCAGAACTGATATCAAAGAAAGTAATGGTTCTTAACTGTGTTAATCCTAGAGTAACAGGCTATGGTGCAATCATGATTTTTCAAGTGCAGAATTCGAGCGTCTGGAAATAGGTACTGAATTCTTTGTTTTCTAGCAATGGACACATTCTGCACTCCTGATCCCTGGCCTAATAACAACACTGTGTATTAGTATAATGATGAATGCTTATTGTGGTGTATGCAGCTTGATGGCTTGATAACTGTGGGAAATCCTGTGCATGTCGACAGGCGAGTTGCCTTAGTTTGTTATTAATCATCAAAAAGTGAACTGCACTGAGTCACAGCAGCAAATGAGAAAGAATAAAGGCTTAGTTATAGGGATCATTTTCAATTTACCTTTAGGTCAGCTAGAACGCGTAGGGCAAGGCATTATAGGTAAGTTATATCTAGTGAGGATACCAGGAGTGAGATGCTTGAGCCAGCCCACATTTCCTTCTTCTTTGGAGGCTGATGAATGAGCTACAACATGATCCTAACGACCTGACAACAACAAGGAAATAGAACTACTCCTTCAATTAGCACATGGATTAAAGATTTCACGCGTACTTTTATTCTCCTTTTATCTGCTAATAGGTTTGCTTATTGGAGAAAAACGCAGCCTGGCATAGTCTTGCCTATTACAATATTTCACTAAGACCAGTGACATTTTGAAATTATAAAAAGAAAATAACACCATAAAGGTGATCCAAAAAGTAATCCCTTTAAAACAAATTTGCTTAACCATTAAAAAATCATATTATGTTTCGTTTAGCATAAAATAGGTTTAGAAGAGAAAGAGTCTATATTCTTTGAGAAACCTCTTTTATGAGTCAGGTTATGAGCTGAAATAACTATATTTCAAGTGGAAGAAGACTGAGGAAATAAAAGAAACCCTGGCTGTGTGTAACTTTTGGCTTTGTAAAGTCCTTTTTCATGCATATGATAATTTCCTTTGATCCCATCTAAAAAGTAGATAGGGCATGTTTTATTACACTCATTGTACAGATGAATAAATTGATATTAACTTGCTAAGTACACATGCTACAACAAATAACCAAGCATATTTAAAACAAGTAGCTTAAAATATACACATTACTATACATAAAATAGATAACCAACAAGGACCTATTATATAGCACAGGGAACTCTACTCAATATCTTGTAATAACCTATAATGGAAAAGAATCTAAAAAAGAATACAGGGCTTCCCTGGTGGCGCAGTGGTTGAGAGTCCGCCTGCCAATGCAGGCGACGCGGGTTCGTGCCCCGGTCCGGGAAGATCCCACATGCCGCGGAGCGGCTGGGCCCGTGAGCCATGGCCGCTGAGCCTGCGCGTCCGGAGCCTGTGCTCCGCGACGGGAGAGGCCACAGCAGTGAGAGGCCCGCGTACCGCAAAAAAACCCCCCAAAAAACAAAACAACTTAAAAAAGAATACATAGGGACTTCCCTGGTGGTCCAGTGGTTAAGACTCCATGCTTCCACTGCAGGGGGCATGAGTTCGATCCCTGGTCAGGGAGCTAAGACCCTTCATGCCGCATGGCGCAGCCTAAAAAATAATAAATAAATAAAAAATAATATATATGTATGTATATATATATATGTACAATTGAATCACTTTGCTGTACACCTGAAACTAACACAACATTGTAAATCAACTATATTTCAATAAAAACTTTAAAAATAAAATAAAATTTAAAAATAAATAAAACAAGTAGGTAACTACCAGTTCAAAGTGGTGTATTAGACAGGTGCATCTGTCTCCTTTCTCATCTGTGCCTCCACTAAATGTATTGCAATGGAATAATAACAACAAAACAACAGGTATTAACAGTATAATAACAGGTATTTGTGTGTTCTTCTCACAACAAAGAAAAGAAAGGGGAGACCATCAGTAGCTTTAAGATTTGAATAAATTTCTAGAAAAATGGAAAGCAGATGCAGGAGTTGTGGATGATCCAAGTGGAGGAACTTGTAGTCAATAACAGGTAGAGATGGGTGAGCATCTGAAAAGGGAAATGATCGGCCCTGATTTCAAGGAGCACAGGAAAGCTTGAATTTTGGGATTCAAGGTACAATAGAGGGTCAGGGTGGGTCATGACAGGGGAACAATTGAAGTCTATAGACTAACAGGTCAAGCCAACCTTCACCCCAGGAGCAGGCGCCCAGTAGACAGGCATTTACTTACTCTTCCAGTAAGGAGTTCTTTTCTTAAAGATTGAATGGAAGAGTCAAAAGAACTAAGACCTTTATGTGGAAGACGGTACCCTAGAGAAATGTTCTGTACATTCTAACATTAGGGTTTCCAAAGCAAAAGAGCTGGATCACCACTCTTTTACCCTAACGTAGACAGCAAACAAGCTTCACCCTTCATAGAGCTGGTTAGAAACCCCTCTGGGCTATTTGACTTTTTAACTATATACAGTTATTTCTTTAAGATTTTTGAAAGTTGGTTTCATAAACTTAGAAGTTAAAAACTAAAGTGACTTTCTTACTAAATTCTCTATCACCTTAGAGTTCGTTTCCCATTTATGTTTACAATTTCATATTAATTATAAATCATAATATTTTATATTTTCCTGGCTTCAAAAAAATACCCTAAAGTAACTTTTTAAGAATGTGAGTTAGTTATCAGATTGATCTTCACAGCATTAAATATTAGAGAAAAAGAAAAAGTTTAAAAAGAAGACAATATGCAAATGATTAAATAAATCACTTGCATAAAATTAAATGCTCTGCAGCTAGTCAAATTTTTAGAATAAAATTTTTTTCATAAAAATATGTTTATCATATATTATTGAATGAAAATAAGTTACAAAATATAGTATAAGGCATTATTATAGTTTTTATTTAAAACTTAAATATGGGTACATACATTGAAAAAAGTCTAAAAAGGTATTTAACAAAATGGTAACAGTGTTTGTTTGGCCCTGGGTGATGAGATTATGCATAGTTTTTTCTTTTTCTTTTTTTTTTAATATGTTTTCTAAATTTTCTATATAAACATGTTATATTTAAGTAACTTAACAGTTTTTTCTTGTTTTTCCTTTTAACATCATAGTATAAATTAGTAAGTGCTTTTAGTAAAAATGTTTTGCCTAATGTCAGACTCTTTTTTTAAAAAAAAGTAGTATGTGTACATACTACTATATCACTATATCAAAATTTATTTAAACATTTCTCTATTGTTTGAAATTTTTGGAATTATAAAAAATGCTAAAAGAAAAATTCTTATTTGAAAATCTTTAATTTCTCAGTTTCCTGAGAATGTTTTCCTAGAAGTAGAATTACTAGATCTAGGAAAATGAATTTTACTAGGGCACATGGTATATGTCACCATATTTTACACTTGCAAATCTTTCTGCAGCTCTGTTTTTTTTCATAATTTCACTTCTTAGATTTAACTCTTTAACATTTTTGTCACAGTGTAAGGTAAGATTATAAATTTAATTTTACCCCCAGATATTTAGTCAATTTTCCCAAGTGTTGTTAAAAACCATTTCCTTATGTTAGGTGCCGTATCTTTATATGTACATGCTCAGTTGGTTACAGAACTACTTATTCTTTTCTTGTGATCTTTCATCAACTTTTGTTGCTAAGAATGACACAGTTTTGATGATCAAACTTTTGAAGTGAATTTTAATATCTCATATAATAAGTCCTTTCTTAATACTCTTTCAAAATTTTCTTCTTACTATCTTCATTTTCTATGGCTGCATAACAAATGAACACAAGCTTAATGTCTTAAAACAACACAAATGTATTCTCTTATAGTTTTTGTGTGTCAGCATTTCACAAAGCTGAGTGGGTTTCAAAGTGTCAGTTGGGATGTGATTCTCATCTGAGGCTTGGAATCCTCTTCCAAGTTCACTGGCTGTTACAGAATTGAATTCCTTGTGGTTGTATGACTCTATTTCCAGTTGTAAACTGAGCACTAATCATCCGTGATGTGCTCTGGCAATGAAGATCTGCAAAATATCACCATCTGATCTCCTAATCCACAACTTATTAGAAGCAAGGATCTGAGTGACTGTGGAGAGTCAAAACACCCAGACATTTTTGCCCTTTCAAACATTTGAACATTTTCAAATACTTTAGATCATTTTGGGCAAACTAATGAATATAATGAGATTGGCTGGTTGCTCCTAATTTTCAGGGACAAAGTCAGGAAAGAAAAGCATAAGCTCAGTGATTTGAATTCCCAGCTCTAGAGCCACATAAATGACCTGAAAGCTTCTGTATGTGCCCTGAAGGAGACCCCAACCTGCAGCTGCAGGGATGAGATTTAAAATGATGAGGTATTAGTGTTATTTAAAACCCACTCAACCACACTGGGAGAGTCCAGAAGACATACCTTTCACCACTACTGTAAGAAGTATTCATGAGGGGAGCATTCCTTTTTTTTTTAATTGACGTAGAATTGATTTACAAAGTTGTGTTTGCATTTCAGGTATACAGCAAGTTGATTTAGCTATATATATTTATTTTATATATATTTTATATATATATATAAGACTGTGCTATACAGTAGGTCCTTGTTGTTTATCTATTTTATATATAGTAGTGTGTATCTGTTACTCCCAAATTCCTAATTTATCCCTTCCCCCAACCTTTCCCCTTTGGTAACCATAAGTTTGTTTTCTATGTGAGTCTGTTTCTGTTTTGTAAATAGTTCATTTGTACCATTTTTTTAGATTCCACATATAAGTGATATCGTTGATATTTGTCTTTCTCTTCCTGACTTACTTCACTTAGTATGATAATCTCTAGGTCCATCCATATTGCTGCAAATGGAATTATTTCATTCTTTTTTATGGTTGAGTAGTATTCCATTGTGTGTGTGTGTGTGTGTGTACACACATATATACACACACACACACACACATATATATATATATACCATGTCTTCTTTATCCATTCATCTGTCCATGGACGTCTAGGTTGCTTCCATGTCTTGGCTATTGTAAAAAATGCTGCAATGAACACTGGGTTACATGCGTCTTTTTGAATTATGGTTTTCTCCAGATATATGCCCAGGAGTGGGATTGCAGGATCATATGGTAGCTCTATTTTTAGTTTTTTGAGGAACCTCCGTACTGTTCTCCATAGTGGCTGTACCAATTTACATTCCCTCCAACAGTGTAGGAGGGTTCCCAGGGGAGCATACTTGAAGAACTCTGTGATCACACTTCTCAGTTACACTGGGAACTGTGATCACTTATTTGGGAAATCTAAATGCAGTGGGAGTAATTGTATAGCAGGGGTCAAGTGTCAGCACTAGACTGACAATGGCAAGGTGGAAGTGGTTGCTGTATTGACCGCAGAGTGAAAGCAGCATTCAGAATAGTCCGACTCATACAGACCTATGGTGTTGGCAAGTTAATCATGGCATTTCTAGAAATAAAATAGATAGGAAGGCTTCTAAATTCTTATTTGATCTGTATAAGCAGAAAAGTTCTAGGTTAGGAGAACAAAAGTCTAACCTGAATCATAAAAATATAAGTTACAGCCCCTCAATCAATTCCCAGCCTTGAGCCAGTTTACAGACCCAGAATCCCTTGAATGAAGGAGAGGCTGCATCCCCCTGGGGAAAGACCCTGGTACACTGCCAAAAATTTATACTGTTAACTTTTCTCCAGCCTATTTGAAAGGGACCAGTGGGTTTTTACCAGGGTAATTGTACATTGGGGGAATAGAAATAATCAGATCTTTTGGGGGACTGCTGGACACTGGTTCCAAACTAACACTGATCCCAGGAGACCCAAAATATCACTGTGGTCCACAAGTTAGAGTAAGGGCTTAAGGAGGTCCCATGATCAATGGAGGTTTAAGTGCAGGTATGTTTCACAGTGGGACCAGGGCATTCCTGATCCCATTCTGTGGTTATTCCCCAGCTCCAGAATGCATAATTGCAGTAGACATAATCAGCAGCTGGCAGAATCTCCACATTGGTTCCCCGACCTGTGGAGTGAAGGCCATTATGGTGGGAAAGGCCAAGTAGAAGCCACTAGAACTGCCTCTACTTAGGAAAATAATAAACCAATAGCAATACCACATCCCTAGAGGGATTACAGAGATCTGTGCCACCATCAAGGATGTGAAAGATGCAGAGGAGGTGATTCCCACCACATCCTCATTCAACTTGCCTATTTGGTTTGTGCAGAAGACAGATAGATCTTAGAGAATGACAGTGGATTACTGTAAGCTTAACCAGGTGGTAACTCCAATTGCAACTGCTATACCAGACATAATTTCATCGCTTAAGCAAATTAACACATCCCCTGGTAGTATCTGGTATGCAGCTATTGATCTGGCAAATGCTTTTTCTCCCATCCCTCTCCATAAGTTTGCTCTCAGCTGTCAAGGCCAGCAATACACAGTCATTGTCCTACCTCAGGGGTATATCAACCCTCCAGCCCTATACTATAATTTACTCTGATCACCTTTTTCTTCCACAAGACATCACAGTGGTCCATTACATTGATGACATTATGCTGATTGGATCTAGTGAACAAGAATTAGCAACTACTCTAGACACATTGGTAAGACATTTGCATGTCAAAGGGTGGGAAATAAATCCAAAGAAAATTTGGAAGGCTTCTATCTCAGTGAAATTTCTAGGGGTCCCATGGTGAGGAGTATGTCAAGATATCCCTTCTAAGGTAAAGAATAATTTGTTTCCTCTGGCCCCTCTTACATCCAAAAAAGAAGCACAACACTTAGTGGGCCCCTTTGGATTTTGGAGGTAGCATATTTCCATGATACTCAGGCTCATTTACTGAGGGACCCAAAAGCTGCTGGTTTGGGAAAGGGCCCAGAACCAGAGAAGACTCTGCAACAGGTTTAGGCTTTTATGCAAGCTATGTTGCCACTTGAACTATAGGATCCAGCAGATCCAATGGTGCTTGAAGTATAGTGGCAGAGAGGATACTTAGGCAGGCCTCTATAGGCAGCTCAAGCCCTCAAAATTTTGGAGCAAAGTCCTGCCATCCTCTGCAAATAACTACTTCCCTTTTGAGAAGCATCTTGTGCCCTGCTATTGGTCCTTAGCAGAGACTGAACACTTAACCATGGGCCACAAAATTACCATGTGACCTGCCCTCCCCATCATGAACTGGGTTTTATGTGACCCACTAAGCCATAAAGTTGGGTGCACACAGCAACACTCCATCATCAAATGGAAGTGGCATAGATGTGATGGGGCCTGAGCATGCCCTAAAGGCATAAGTAAGTTACATGAAGAAGTGGCCAAAATTCCCATGGTCCCCACTCTTGCTATGCTGTCTTCTCTCTCCCAGCCTGCACCTCATGGTGAGTCCTCACTATCAGTTGGCAGAGGAAGAGAAGATTCGGGCCTGTTTTACCGATGGTTCTGCATAGTATGCAGGCACCACCCCAAAGTGGACATCTGCAGCATTACAGCCCCTCTCTGGGACATCCAGGCAGGAAGGTAGTAAAAGGAAACCCTCCCAGTGGGCAGAACTTTGAGCAATGCACCTGGTTGTTCACTTTGCTTGGAAGGAGAAATGGCCAGATGTGGGACTGTATTCCAATTCATGGGCTGTAGGCATTGGTTTGGCTGGATGGTCAGGGACACAGAAGGAACATGGTGGGAAAACTGATGACAAGGAAATTTGGGGAAGATGTTTGCGGATAGTCTTCTCTGAATGAGCAAAAAATGTGAAGATGTTTGTGTCCCATGTGAATGCTCACCAAAGGGTACCTCAGCAGAGGAGGATTTTAATAATGCAGTGGAAAGGATGACCCATCCGGTGAATACCAGTCAGCCTCATTCCGCAGCTACCCCTGTCATGACCTAATGGGTTCATGAGAAAAGTGGCCATGTTAACAAGGAAAGAGGATATGTATGGGCTTAGAAACATGGGCTTCCACCCACCACAGCAGATCTGGCTTTGGCCACTGCTGACTGCCCAACCTGCCAGCAGCAGAGACCAGCTCTTTACCCAGTATGGTACCATTCCCTGGGATGATCAGCCAGCTACCTGGTGACGGGTTGATTATATTGGACTACTTCCATCATAGAGGGGACATTTTTGGTGTTCTTAATGGAATAGACTTTTACTCTGGATATAGATTCCCTACATGCAATACTTCTGCCAAACTACCATCTGTGAACTTATAGAATGCTTTTTCTACTGTCATGGTACTCCACACAACATTGCTTCTGATCAAAGAACACGCGTCACAGCAACTGCAGTGCATCAGTGGGCCCAGGCTCATAGAATTCATTGGTTTAACCATGTTCCTCACCATCCTGAAGCAGCTGACTTGATGGAAATGTTGTAAGGTTTTTGAAGATGCAGTTACAGCACTAGCTAGGTGGCAATCCCTAGCCACCTAATTATCCAGAAGGCTGTGTATGCTCTGAACCAACACTCAATATATGGTTCTGTTTCTCCCATAACCAGCGTTCAAGAGTCCAGGAATTAAGAGGTGGAAATGGGAGTGGCACAGCTCGCTATTACCCTTAGTGACACACTAGCAAAATTTGTGTTCCTTGTCCCTGTGACATTATGCTCTGCTGGCCTAGAGGCCTTAGTTCCAAAGAGAGGAGTGTTTCCACCAGTAGACAAAACAATTATTTCATTGAACTGGAAGTTAAGACTGCCACGTGGTCACTTTGGGCTCCTCGTACTTCTGAATCATCAAGCAAAGAAGGGAGTTACTCTTGGTTGGGGAGACTGATCCTGAGTGCCAAGAGGAAATTGGACTGAAATTCCACAACGGAGGTAAGGAAGAGTGTGTCTGGAATACAGGAGCTCTCTGAGGACATCTCTTAGGATTACCATGCCCAGCGATTAAAGTCAATGGAAAACTACAACAATCTACTCTAGGTAGGACTACCATTGGCTCAGATCCTTCAGGAATGAAGAGCTGGGTCACCCCTCCAGGTAAAGAACCATGACCAGCTGAGGTGTTTGCTGATGGCAAAAGGAATACAGAATGGATAGTGGAAGAAGGCAGTACAAATACCAGCTACGATCACATGACCAGTTACAGAAATGAGTACATAATTGTCATGAATATTTTCTCCTTACTTTGTTATGAATATGTTTGTGTGTATATACTAATATTTCTTTGTTTTCTTCCCTCTCTTATTCTCTTATCATGTAACATAAGATGTATGGACTCTATATCATAATACTTAAGTGTACTTATCATTGTAATTATTAATAGACAAGCTTATCATTGTAATTTTCCAAATAAACTTCAGAAGAGTTTGGTTAAGCTTTAAAGCAAAATCCCGTGGAAATGTTTCTTTACTTGCAGATGGTGTAAACATCTTATTAGTGTATACCATTCACACAGAAAAGTATACAAATCACAGGTGTACACTAAAATTTTCACAAACTTAGTACTTCCCCAACCAGTTCCCACATCAAGAGCCCCTAATACTCCTTCCAGTCTTTATCCTCTCAAGGGTAGCCACCATCTTGACTTCTAAAAGCATAGATTGGTTTTGCCTGATTTCAAACTTTATACATATGGAGCCATACAGTATGTACTATTTTATGTCTGGCTTGTTTTACATAGCATTATGTTTGCAAAATTCATCCGTGTTGTAATCTGCAGTTGCTGATTCTCATTGCTGTATAGTATTCCATTGTGTGAATCCACAATTTATTTATACATTCTGCTGGATCATTTCCAGATTTTAGTTATAGTGAGTTGTGCGGCTGTAATCATTCTTGAAGACATGCTTTGGAGAACATATAGCCATGAGGATTTTAATTAGAATTTTTATAAACTCCATACATAACTTCAGCAAGAATTGAATACTTACTTTCCTTGATCCAGGAACTTGATAGATCTATCCATTTATTAAAAATTCAAGTCTCTTTCAGTAATGCTTCTTCTACACTCACCTAGTTTTTTGTCCATTGGCCCTGGTCAAAGAGATGGAAAGAAGAGAGGGGCAAGGAAATTCTGACCTCTCTTTTACCTGCTAATGATCACTGTCTTGCCAAAACATTGTTCTGGGCCGTTTTTCTCATATTCTGTCCTGGGAATAGATATTATGTCTTTTGTTTCCTTTACTTTTCACAAGTGTTCATTGAGGCCAGTCATTCACTTTCACAACACACTCTTCACTTTCAGTCTTGGTTATCTCTTGCTCATTCAATTTTTTGTACATGACCTTTTAAAATGTACACTCACTGGAGAGCTCCCTGGGGGACTGTTTGGGTTGTTTTAAAGACTTCCTTTTCCGCCTCCTGCACTTTTAGAAATGCCCTTCCCTCTTGAGTCATACTCCTGTTTAGAATCTTTTCTTCACATTTAAAAAATATTTGCTACAGTAAAATCTTGGACCCATGTCTTACTATGTCTATAATTCCTTCCAAATAATGAAGTAGTCATCAAGAAATGCCAGAAGTTGACCAGATATCCTGCTTTAGGCAAACAAAGCTTCTAGCTGATGGTGTAGTACTAAAACCTACTGTCACTATCATATCTTACTTTGAGCTGAGCTGGTTTCATAAATCTTTGTTAGGAAAACATCTGGTAGACCAAATAGTCTGTAAGTGATGGGGTCTCAACATGAACTATGGGCATGTGTTTTGGGACACTCAGGCCCTTCCAACACTCTCCAGGTGGGCACCACCTCCCTTGTCACCTGGTCAGGAATGCAACTCTGTTCTTTCCTCCAACCTCTGTGCTCCTTGACCTGGAGCAACAAGAACCCCTGTGATCCTCTTCCGGGCCCTTTAAGAGCCATGGGAAATATGACTTCTCCCAGGTACACCAGACCACAGCCCAAACTAACCCCTTGGGCCCAATCTGCTCCATTAAGCATCCTACCTTCATATAATTCCAAGTGAGAAGTAGTTAATACTCTCCATGTTTTCTGATGACCGCAGGCTCTCCAGAACACTTATTAAATGTGTACAGTAACTCCCTCACCACACTCCACTCCATTCAGACAGCTGCACTAGGGTGAACCACGCTGCAGCTCTGTCAGTCCTCTCTCCAGGGAGCCAGTTTCCCCTCAGATAAAACCCCCAACTCTAGAAATAAGTCTCTTGGAGATTCCAGGGTCACTTGTTCAGGCAGGATGGTGGTGGGGGTGGACGAAGTAACCTCCCATCATTAACACAAGACCAGTGGTCCCTGACTCTATCTGTCTCTCTCCCCCTTCCCTTCCTTTTCCAGAACCTCCTCCCACCATCTCCTGAGGGTAACGGGGCCATATCTGCAGCTATTTAGTTAGACCCAGGGGAGGGACCGGCCCTGATTTTTTATGGCAATTTTTAGAATTCAGGAGTATATAACAAATGATTTGTCCTCAGCTTTGAACCTTAGTCAGCTATTTAAAAATAATATAAAAGGTCTCACTCAAAGACAGGTTACAAAGGAAACATATAACAAAGATTTTGGATGGTTATAAGTGCTATGAAGAAAATGAAATAAGGCAACATGATAAACAGTGACAGGGAATCACTTTAGATATGAAGGTCAAGGACAGCCTCTTTGAGAAGGTGGTACCCGAGTACCCACCAGAATAATGGAAATCACTGAGCCCTTTGGAGATATGAGAAAAGATGATTTCAGGCAAGGAAACAGCATGTGCCAAGACTCTGAGGTGGGAGTAAGCTTAACTATTTTGAGAAACAAAGAGAAAGCCAATGTGCTTTACAATATGAATTTTGCCTGGATTGGGCAAGACTACACCTCTATCCTTAGTCTCCTACCCAATGACACAATTTTCTTTTCAACAAGAGCACATGGCAGTGCTTCTCCCAATAATAAAGACAGGGGGTAGGTGATGTTCAGTGAAGCTGTTCTTAGAAAGAATGACCAAGAAGCAAGTTTGACATAAACACATCATTAACACTTGGACCCTTAGATATCACTAATGTAAAAATTATTCTTGTCTACTTTTAGGTAATATGTGTACTACTGGAAAGACTACACTGGGGTAATTATCCTCTGCTGATGTCTGGACGTTCTTTAAAATAAAGAAACTAACTGAAGTCTTCAGGAAGGTCCATGGTACATGGGAAGCAGCCGTCTGCAACTCAGTAATATCATCAGGATGCCTTTAAACAACTGGATGAACAAGACAAAGAAATGTGTTTCTTGCGATGCAATTTATCAGCAATAAAGCAAAATAAGCTGGTGAACATTTCATTGCAACTTCTAGGAAGGAAACTGATAGAAATATTTCCAGGAGTAAAACAGAAATTAATTTCACAATTCTCATTCTTAGCTGGGATTATAAAATGTCATTGATAAGTCCTTAAAAGTAAAATTTTTATTTAAAAAGAAGATTTTTAAAAAGCCACTCAAACTTATCTCCCGAATGTGGAGTTATGACCAGGATTCACAGTCAATTCACAGTGGTGGTGCTGGGAAGCACAAGCTGAATTGTTCTTTTAGTCTCTTCCTCCACTCTTGGACACCCACTGACAAAGACAAATGAAAACAAAAGCTCTCCTCTTTCCTCCTTCAGTCAAAAAAACAAGTCTCTGCATATCAGCTTGTAGTCAAGTAGTTCTCAAGCATAGTCCAAGTAGACTGCTTAATTGTCTAGCCTTCCTGCTCCACAAAGAGCAAAGTCTTTCAAAACTCTAATACTTACAAAGTTGTGGTACTGCCCACCATAATTCTAAGACAGTCCCCAAGGTCCGCTCCCCCAAGCCCTGTGTGCACCCTTTGCCTAGTTCCTGGGACTGTGAATACGACGGATTTTACCCTCATGATTAGATTACATTATATGGCATAGTTGACCTTAAGATAGGGAGATTATCTGAGTGGGCTTGACCTAATCACGTGAGACCTTTGAAAGCAGAGAATTTCTCCAGCTCATCATAGAAGAGAAAGTAAGAGGTTGGAAACGGGAAAAGGATTCCATGCACCCTTGCCCACGGGCAGATGGCGGAGATCATGTGGCAAGGAATGTGGGCAGCTTGTAGGAACTGAGAGAAGCCTTTGGCTGAAAAAGCCAGCAGGGAAATGGGGACCTCAGTCCCACAACTGTAAGGACCTGAATTCTGCCAATAATCTGAATGAGCTTGGAAGTGGATTCTTCCCTGGAGCCCACAGATTAGAGCTCAACCTGACTGATGCATCTATTTCAGCCCTGAGACTCTTAGCAGAAACCCCAGCCGCACCGGGGTTTCTATATAACACTGTGGGCTAATAAATGGGTGCTGTTATATGTCAATTATATCTCAGTATTTTTTTAGAAAAGAAACAAATACATTATTTAAATGTTTATATTTTTCTCAAATCTTTTTCCTTCTATTCTCTGATATGTAGGTAGGTATCTCTCTCATGGTCTAATTAGATATTTCCCTCACTTATTAAATATTTCCTTAGACATAAGATTCTAGCCTGTATTCCTTCTATGTGGGCTCAATATAGGAGGACAGAATGAACAGTGATGTTGTATGGCAGAGAAGAGGAAAGAAAGATAAGAGAGAAAAGAGAAAGAATAAAAGATAGTAGGAAGGGAAGGAAGGAAGAAGAAAGAGAAGGGAAGGAAGGAAGGGAGGAAGGAAGGAAGGGGGGAAAAATAAAAGAGGGAATGTTCTGGTTATCTCTAGCTGCATAGCAAATCACTCTAAAACTTGTGGCTTAAAACAACAGTTATTGTATTATTATCTCATGATTCTGTGGATTGACTGGCTCTGGTGGGTGGCTCTTCAGCTACATATGATACTGGCTAGGGTTGCAGACATCCAGGGACTTGGCTGGGCTGGAAAATCCAAGATGGCACTGATATGTCTCCATGCCAACTGCTGTCTGGGAGCTCAGCTGGGGCTATAGACCGCAGCCTCATGGTTTTCCTCCTTGTAGTGTCTCCATGTGCGTTGGGCTCCTCATAGCATGGCTGCTGTGTTTCAAGAGGCTGGAAGCAGAAATGATCCATCTTGTTTAGGTCTGGGGGCAGCAGTCCAATAATGTCACATCCCCTGCATTCTTGTCAGAGCCAATCATAAGAAGAGCTCAGAGTCAAGAGGAGAGGAAATAGGCTCTACTTCTTGATATGAGAAGAGATGTATGTGTACAGGTTGGGGAAGGATTTTTGAGAGACATCTTTGGAGACTCACTCCCACAGGAAGCAAGAGAGAAGTACACACAGCACCACCACCATAACAGGGATCTTCCAAAAACTTAAGTCAGATCATGCCACTCCACCACTCAGGGTCTTACAGTCATTTACAAAGTGATACAAGACCTGCTCCAACCCTTGAGCCTCTTCTGCATCTGACTTCTTTTACTGTCTCCCTGGCTCATTGCACTCCAGCACACTGGTATCCCAGCTGTTTCTCAGACTCATTAAGCACATTCTTATCTTAGAGACTTTGCCTTTGCTCTTTGTCTGTCTGGAAAGCGTTCTCCAGTTATCCACAAGTTTCCTTCCCTCACTGCTTTTATCTCTCAGATCAAATGTCAGGGAAGGTTGTCACTACCATCCCACATAAAATAGCAACCTCCATCATCCCAGCACTATGACTGAATTGTGTCCCCTCCATATTCATATGTTGAACCCCTAACCCCAAATATGACTATATTTGGAAAATGATATAATGTTAAATGAGGTCATAAGGATGAGACTGAATCTGATTTGTGTCCTTATAAGCACTCTCTCTTTCTCTGCATGTGAGGACACATTGAGAAGGTGGCTGTCTGCCGGCCAGGAGAGCCCTCACTGGGAACTGAATCAGCCAGTGCCCTGACCTTGGACTCCCAACCTCCAGAACTGTGAGAAATCAATTTCTGTTGTTTAAGCCACTCATCCTATGGTATTTCATATGGCAGCACAAACTGAAGAAGATATCAACCAACAACCTGTGACCACCTACCCTGCACTAGTTTTTCTTCATATTCCATTGTATATATGTGCCACATCTTCTTTATCCATTCATCTGTCGGTGGATACTTAGGTTGCTTCCATGTCCTGGCTATTGTAAATAGAGATGCAAGGAACATTGTGGTACATGACCCTTTTTGAATTATGGTTTTCTCAGGGTATATGCCCAGAAGTGGGATTGCTGGGTCATATGGTAATTCTATTTTTAGTTTTTTAAGGAACCTACATACTGTTCTCCATAGTGGCTGTATCAATTTACATTCCCACCAACAGTACAAGAGGGTTCCCTTTTATCCACATCCTCTCCAGCGTTTATTGCTTGTAGATTTCTTGATGATGGCCGTTCTGACTGGTGTGAGGTGATACCTCATTGTAGTTTTGATTTGCATTTTTCTAATGATTAGTGATGTTGAGTATCCTTTCACGTGTTTGTTGGCAATCTGTATATCTTCTTTGGA
>NC_041215.1:124905137-124912498 GCF_002837175.3 Physeter macrocephalus | reverse complement strand
TTTTCTCTAAGAGTTTTATAGCGTCTGGCCTTACATTTAGGTCTTTAATCGATTTTGAGCTTATTTTTGTGTATGGTGTTAGGGAGTGTTCTAATTTCATTCTTTTACATGTAGCTGTCCAGTTTTCCCAGCACCACTTATTGAAGAAGCTGTCTTTTCTCCATTGTATATTCTTGCCTCCTTTATCAAAGATAAGATCCTTTATAAAAGATAAGGTGACCATATGTGTGGGGGTTTATCTCTGGGCTTTCTATACTGTTCCATTGTTCTATATTTCTGTTTCTGTGCTTGGAAATTCTTACAAACTAGATAAGCCCATCTCCTCCTCTTCCATGTTATTACTGCTTTTCAACCTTTCAGTCAATTTTGAGCAATCTTCTCTTGTTCTAAAATGTGGTGTTTTGATTCGGCCAACAAATTCTAAAGGTCTAATCTAATCATAGCAAATTCCCTGTGAGAACTTGTACTATCAAATGAGAAATCCCTCCTTGTGTCCCCCTTTGAGTTTCCCTGATACAATAAGACTGCTGCTCAAAGCATCGCCAGGCTCTTCTAGTGTCTTCTGAATCATTAAGAGAATCAATAATGATCAGTCAAGTTTAGATGCTAAATACATTTCCCCCTCTGCCAATTTCACGGAAATGGCAAGTCTGCATGTTGTTGGTAGGATAAACCTCATGGATTGTAACCATGAATCATAAATCATGATGTTGATAAGCTCATTTGCTCTGTTCCCTAGTCCTCCTAGATAGATGAATGCCACTATTTTCTAGGATCATTCTAGTTGCTATTACTTAAATCTTGCCTCTCAGTTTAAGGTCAAGACAGGGACTGCACACTGATATCTCGTGTAACTAATGCAGCTCCCCATCTCCCCAGTAAGTTTTGTTTGGAAGACATAGTATAAAAACCTTTTTTTTTTTTTTGCTTTTAAGTGATCAAGTGTTCCTCAGTTCAGCATGGTTCCTACCACTCTCCTTTTCATTTTTATCCACTTATGCCACTGCCTGAGGCATCTGAATTGTTGAGCCCTGGAGAGATGTAGCAATTTCACTGGAAGATGTTCAATAGTGTTGGCTAATAGATCCACTGAGGGTTCTTAATGACTCCTAGTCTGCTAGGCACACCCATGCAGAGCTGGCTTGGTCATCCTGACTCATGGATTCATATTTCAAGTTTACTCAGTTAATTGACAGATTGTTTGACTCCAAGAACCAGACGCTAAATTGCATTGAGTTATGGCACATTGGCATTTCCTAAGTTGTGCCATAAAAACACCAGAAACAACATGTTTGAAATTTTCCCTCAGTAGAATATTTATTTTTTAATTTAACATTTTAAACAAAAATCTAAGCAGGCCCAATAAATCCCAGGACAAAGTGAAAAATGTACCCAGGAGTTTTTCTTGTGGCAGAGCAAACATTAAACCAATATATCAGTCTTTCCCACGTGGGAAACTTGATCTCAAGTTGGTGGGTGTTCTACAGAGCAAGGGTTCCTTGGTCAAATATACTGGGCAAACTGTCTCATAAATATAGGTAACTAATTTTTTTTTTTACTGTAGGACCTGTGTTGTTAGTATGTTCCAAGAAAAGTTACAGTACATGTTATTTCCTAAATTTATTTGTCTAGCAAAATCTATGCACAAAACATCTTTTCACCAGTATTGCAAGGCACATCATTTTATTTTATTTATTTTTTTATTTTATTTTATTTTTTTTTAACATCTTTATTGGAGTATAACTGTTTTACAATAGTGTGTTAGTTTCTCCTTTACAACAAAGTGAATCAGTTATACATATACATATGTTCCCATATCTCTTCCCTCTTGCGTCTCCCTCCCTCCCACCCTCCCTATCCCACCCCTCTCATGGTCACAAAGCACAGAGGTGATCTCCCTGTGCTATGCGGCAGCTTCCCACTAGCTATCTAATTTACATTTGGTAAAAGGCACATCATTTTAAAAAGGCTAGTGCAGGCTAGTGGGCAGAATTTGTTACAAATACTTAATACTTCAGTATCATCCCTGTGACTGAGCCACCCCCCAAAATTATGACCTTTAAGAGACCTTGAGCAAGTCTCAAAACGCCTGTGTGTCACTCTTTCTTCATCTGGAAAATGAATAGTTTAACTTCTCTTCCAGCTCGAATAGTTTCTGATTTGCCCCAGAACTTTATGATGTTGTATTTGGTCATTTTCACTAAATGACTAAAGGGCATGAAAAAAAGGAAAGCTATTCTATAAAACAGAGTTCTAGGACCTCCCAGACCCACCTGACTTTGCAGAAATACAGTTAGGATTCCGAGGTTAAACAGGTTTTATTTTCCCAGAGACCCACTGCACTGCTCCTTAAGTGGCATTTCAAACCTTTGAGTGTTAAGAACACCAAAAATATCTGTTGATGACTGCTTCAACAGTCCAAGACTTTTTATGGAATTATCACTAGAACTCATACTCATTTGAGTAAGGAAAATGAGAGAGGCTAAAAGGCTTTATTTTTCAGTTTCTTAAATGTGATAGAAGTAGGTCTGAAGTTAGGACCCCTCCAGTGTTTCCAGTTTACCCATGTGTTGGGTTTTCTTTCTTCAGTACAGTGAACAGGGATGGGAAAAGGAGGTCACAGGCCCATCTCCTCTCCCTCTGAGTCTTCACTTCCTGGGGTTTAAATCTAATGACTCATCTTCAGGATTGGTTTAAGTGGCCTGGCAACAACCACACTATTTTCAACATTGATTTGTCTTTTGATGGTTCGGGAAGAAGTAGAAGCAGTTTGTGCAAATCACAAATACAGGCCACCAACCTCTCCAATTTATGACTCTTCTTTCTAAATCCAAGAAATAGAAACAACTATTTCTGCTTGTTTCTCAACCGAAGAAAAAAAATTGGTTTCTGGTTATGGATGAGAACAGAGCTTTTGCCTAACGTCAAATTAGGTAATAAGGTTGTAACAAAGTACATTCAAAAGGGAAATTAATTCCCATTATGCAACTCATTCTTAGCACTGTTTGTTCTTATCACAGATGCAAACACATGCTTTGATTTTTCTACTGGATGATAATCTGTACTTGAAGAGTTGAAAGTCTTCTGTTACAAATTTGAATGAGTCCAGGAAAGCTACCTAACCATCCTACATGAGAAATTGCCAATGTTTGGTGGTGGATGGAACACAGGCATGAATGTACACCTAATTTTTCTATCAGGGTTTGGTGAAAATGAAAAAAAAAATTTCGGAAGTCCTATTAATCGCTATCTTTTGGCTACAGGAGATGGAAATCCAACTCAAACTAGCACTTCAGCCAAAAAGACAATGTGTTGGCTGGGAAGTCTGAGATGTGCATCTTGCTTCAAGTATAGTGAGGTCTGGGACTCAGTTTGTCACAGCTGAACTCTCTCCCTCTTCATCTCTCCACTCATCTCTGCTGGGTTTTAATCTCAGGTTCTTTCTCCATCGGACAGCAAGACATCTGTTCATAGCCCCCAGCACAGTTTGTCCTTCTATCTCCTGATTCTGGAAGAAGAAAGAGACTCTCTTTCAGTTTTCCCAGTATCAAACCTCATGGAAATGCTCTGGTGGGACTTGCTTGAGTCATGTGCTCGTAGCTGAACCAATCACCATGACCGTAGTAAAAAGCTACTCTGATTGGCCAATCTTAGGTCATGTGCCCACACTAAAGTCAAGGCAAACAGAGCTGATGTCCTAACACCATGGTGGGAGGGACAGTTTTCCAGAAGAAGAGAGGCTGTCAGGCACCCAAGGTTGGCTAGTACAAAAGACACTCACTTCCTGAAAACCATAGCACTGGAGAGCTGAAGGGAGCTTCAGAGCTCAGCTAGCCTCCTCTTCCTACACACAAGACACTGCTAAGGTCTCCTACCAGTTGTGATATCCTATAGCTATGTGATAACCTATAGATTTTACATTTGTAAAACCTCTTCCCCAACTATCCCCCCTCTCTGAGATGCCTGCTGATAGGAGACCTGAGACCCAGACACTCAAAAATGTAATAAGAATGAAAAGAAGTTTAGTGAGACAAAGTGCCTAGAATTGAAAGAAAACATTTTTTAGATATACTTATTGAAAAATTATGTTTCATTTAGACTTCAGGAATTTCCTTTATCCCCCCCACCCTCTAGTTTTTGATTGCTTAAAATAAGGTTAAAGAAAGTATTTTAAAAACACTATCCTCCTGTCCTACTCAAATGTCCCCCAGCCCAGGAAATAGTCAACTGGTATGAGAACTATAAATCACTTGAGCGTGAACACTCAGTGCCTGAAAACATGTGCTGAAGATTTTAGATAGTGTCAATGATTTATGGTTTAACATTCTTCTTAAAGTTCCAACTTGCCCTCTGAGTCATGGTTTTCACACTTCCTATTTCCCTGCCTAGAACATCCATCTCCCTTCTCCCTTTCCTTTTCACCTCCACAAAGAAGCTCTCCTACCTGATCTATAATAATAGATCACTCCTCAGTTATTCTTTACCACAGAACTTCATTTGCTTCCCTCATGGAGCTAATCACACCTGATTACAGTTTTATTTATTTGCCTGTTTCCTGTTGGTCCTAGATTGTAAGACCCATGAAGGCAGGGGCATGCTTTATTTGCTAACACCCATCCAGCAGCCTGCACAATGCCTGGCACACTGTAGAAAAATAACTGAATAAAGTAAACCAGAAGAAAGAAGTAACTTAGGACTTCTTGGTTGTTGTCCAGGCTGAGAAAAGTAGGGGGAGGCTAACCTAGAAAGCATCAATCATTTCTTTCTGGCAGAAATTGAGAAAGTGATGAGATGGAGAATAGGGAGGGGACTGGAGGCTCTGCCTTATCCATCGTGTATGATTCCTCCCATCTCCCATTTCCCATTTCAGTATATATTCTCCACTCTCTGCACCAGCAAAACTTGCTCTTAGGAAGGAGTAAATAAACTCCTTCACTGTATTAGGTGACTAAGAACAGCTTAACATGAGATTTTTTTTTTTTTTTTTTTTTTTTTTTTTTTTTGTGGTACGCGGGCCTCTCACTGTTGTGGCCTCTCCCGTTGCAGAGCACAGGCTCCGGACGCGCAGGCTCAGCGGCCATGGCTCACGGGCCCAGCCGCTCCGCGGCATGTGGGATCTTTCCGGACCGGGGCACGAACCTGCATCCCCTGCATCGGCAGGCGGACGCTCAACCACTGCACCACCGGGGAAGTCCCGTGAGAACATTTTAATACAAATTAAGCCTCAAACTCTTATCTATAGATTTCAGCCATGGAGGCTGGGGAAGGTAGGCAATACATGAGATGTCCTTGACTCCGACTCTGAATTGCTCTTAAGATGAGTCTCCCTTGCCCTTTGAGAATTGGGAAAGTTGAGGGCCAGGTTAGCATTGAAGTGAAAGCCTCCCTGAGCAGGCTTCTGATCACAGCTTTCCCATCTCCAAGCTCCTCTACATCCTCCTCCAGCAGTTAACAGTACCGCTGGATTTGGAGCCAGACCACAAGCTTGGAAAACGGCATCATTCTCAGGAGGTCAAAAAAATGTATACGCCAATCGACATAACTGAAAGCAGCATTAGTCACTCCTGGCAATTTTTTATTTTGGAAAAGCTCTTTCTACTCATTGCAACTGTTACTGGAGCTTTATAGGTTATAGCAACATTGAGATAAATTGATGATAAACTTTAAAAATATAAATTTTGGGTTGTTTGGCCTGAAGCGATCCAGCACTGGAGGCTACAGGCTCTTTCTTGGGGCTAACAGAGGACTCTGGGGGGGGGGGGGGCGGGGCTCATGCCAAGGAGTACTTCCCAGAACTTCTGCTGCCAGTGTCCTTGTCTCCATGGTGAGCCACAGAATACCCCACCTCTGCAGGAGACCCTCCAACACTAGAGCCGTGTGGCTGACAGGGTCTTGGTGCTCTGGCCGGGTGTTAGGCTGGAGCCTCTAAGGTGGGAGAGACGAGTTCAGGATATTGGACCACCAGAGACCTCCCGGCCCCACATAATATCAATTGGCGAGAGCTCTTCCAGAGATCTCTGTCTCAAAGCTAAGACCCAGCTCCACGCAATGACCAGCAAACTCCAGAGCTGGACACCCCATGCCAAACAACTAGCAAGACAGGAACACAACCCCACCCATTAGCAGAGAGGCTGCCTAAAATCATAATAAGTTCACAAACACCCCAAAACACACCACCAGACACAGTCCTGTCCACCAGAAAGACAAAATCCAGCCTCATCCACCAGAACACAGGCACCAGTGCCCTCCAACAGGAAGACTACACAACCCACTGAACCAACCTTACCCACTGGGGACAGACACCCAAAACAATGGGAACTACCAATCTGCAGCCTGAAAAAAGGAGACCCCAAACACAGTAAGTTAAGCAAAATGAGATGACAGAGAAATACACAGCAGATGAAGGAGCAAGGTAGAAAACCATCAGACCAAACAACTGAAGAGGAAATAGGCAGTCTACCTGAAAAAGAATTCAGAGTAATGATAGTAAAGATGATCCAAAATATTGGAAATAGAATGGAGGAAATACAAGAAACATTTAATAAGGACCTAGAAGAATTAAAGAGCAAACAAACAAGGATGAGCAACACAATAAATGAAATTTAAAATTCTCCAGAAGGAATCAATAGCAGAATAATTGAGGCAGAAGAACGGATAAGTGACCCGGAAGATAAAATAGTGGAAATAACTACCACAGACCAGAATAATGAAAAAATAATGAAAAGAATTGAGGACAGTCTCAGAGACCTCAGGGACAACATTAAATGTACCAACATTTGAATTATAGGGGTCTCAGAAGAAGAAGAGAACAAAATGAAAAAATATATGAAGAAATTATAATGGAAACCTCCCTAATATGGAAAGGAAATAGTGAAACAAGCCCAAGAACCGCAGAGTCCCATACAGGAAAAATGCAAGGAGAAACACGTCAAGACATATAATAATCAAACTATCAAAAATTAAAAACAAAGAAAATACTTAAAAGCAGCAAGGGAAAAGCAACTAACAACATACAATGGATTCCCATAATGTTAACAGCTGAGTTTTCAGTAGAGACTCTGCAAACCAAAAGGGCATGGCAGGACATATTTAAAGTGATGAAAGGGAAAAACTGACAACCAAGATTACTCTACCCAGCAAGAACCTTATACAGAAAGATGGAGAAATTAAAACATTTACAAACAAGCAAAAGCTAAGAGATTTCAGCACCACCAAACCAGCTTTACAACAACTGCTAAAGGAATTTCTCTAGGCCGGAAATACAAGAGAAGGAAAAGACTTACAATAACAAACACAAAACAGTTAAGAAAATGGTAGCAGGAATATACATATCGATAATTACCTTAAATGTAAATGGATTA
>NC_041215.1:124902464-124904361 GCF_002837175.3 Physeter macrocephalus | reverse complement strand
CTTTTCTTCTGAGCCATATGGCTGACAGGGTCTTGGTGCTCCAGCTGGGTGTCAGGCCTGAGCCTCTGAGGTGGGAGAGCCGAGTTCAGGACATTGGTCCACCAGTGACCTCCCAGCCCCACATAATATCAAATGGCAAAAGCTCTCTCAGAGATCTCCATCTCAACGCTAAGACCCAGCTCCACTCAACGACCAGCAGGCTACGGTGCTGGACACCCCATGCCAAACAACTAGCAAGACAGGAACACAACCCCACCCATTAGCAGAGAGGCTGCCTAAAATCATAATAAGTTCACAAACACCCCAAAACACACCACCAGACACAGTCCTGTCCACCAGAAAGACAAAATCCAGCCTCATCCACCAGAACACAGGCACCAGTGCCCTCCAACAGGAAGACTACACAACCCACTGAACCAACCTTACCCACTGGGGACAGACACCCAAAACAATGGGAACTACCAATCTGCAGCCTGAAAAAAGGAGACCCCAAACACAGTAAGTTAAGCAAAATGAGATGACAGAGAAATACACAGCAGATGAAGGAGCAAGGTAGAAAACCATCAGACCAAACAACTGAAGAGGAAATAGGCAGTCTACCTGAAAAAGAATTCAGAGTAATGATAGTAAAGATGATCCAAAATATTGGAAATAGAATGGAGGAAATACAAGAAACATTTAATAAGGACCCAGAAGAATTAAAGAGCAAACAAACAAGGATGAGCAACACAATAAATGAAATTTAAAATTCTCCAGAAGGAATCAATAGCAGAATAATTGAGGCAGAAGAACGGATAAGTGACCCGGAAGATAAAATAGTGGAAATAACTACCACAGACCAGAATAATGAAAAAATAATGAAAAGAATTGAGGACAGTCTCAGAGACCTCAGGGACAACATTAAATGTACCAACATTTGAATTATAGGGGTCTCAGAAGAAGAAGAGAAAAAAAAGGGACTGAGAAATATTTGAAGAGATTATAGTTGAAAACTTCCCTAATATAGGAAAGGAAATAGTCAATCAAGTCCAGGAAGCACAGAGAGTCCCATACAGGATAAATCCAAGGAGAAACACGCCAAAACACATATTAATCAAACTATCAAAAATTAAATACAAAGAAAAATATTGACAGCAGCAAGAGAAAAGCAGCAATAAGCAAACAAGGGAATCCCCATAAGGTTAACAGCTGATCTTTCAGCAGAAACTCTGCAAGCCAGAAGGGAGTGGCAGGACATATTTGAAGTGATGAAAGGGAAAATCCTACAACCAAGATTACTCTACACAGCAAGGATTTCATTCAGATTTGACAGAGAAATTAAAAGCTTTACAAACAAGTAAAGGCTAAGAGAATTCAGCACCACCAAACTAGCTTTACAGCAAATGCTAAAGGAACTTCTCTAGGCAGGAAACACAAGAGAAGGAAAAGACTTACAATAACAAACGTGAAACAATTAAGAGAATGGTAATAGGAACATACATACAGAAAATTACATTAAATGTGAATGGATTATTAAATGCTCCAACCAAAAGACATAGAGTGGCTGAATGGATACAAAAACAAGACCCATATATATGCTGTCTACAAGAGACCCACTTCAGACCTAGGGACACATACAGACTGAAAGTGAGGGGATGGAAAAAGATATTCCATGCAAATCGAAATCAAAAAGAAGCTGGAGTAGCAATACGCATATCAGACAAAATAGACTTTAAAGTAAAGACTATTACAAGAGACAAAGAAGGACACTACATAATGATCCAGGGATCAAGCCAAGAAGAAGATATAACAATTGTAAAAATTTATGCACCCAACATAGGAGCACCTAAACAATACGCTACTAAATCACCAAGAGATCACTGAAGAAATCAAAGAGGAAAGCAAAAAATACCTAGAA
>NC_041215.1:124902076-124902453 GCF_002837175.3 Physeter macrocephalus | reverse complement strand
AGTTGGTTCTTTGAGAAGATAAACAAAATTGATAAGCCATTAGCCAAGAAAAGAAGGGAGAAGACTCAAATCAATAGAATGAGAAATGAAAAAGGAGAAGTAACAACTGCACTGCAGAAATACAAAGGATCATGAGAGATTACTACAAGGAACTATATTTCAATAAAATGGACAACCTGGAAGAAGTGTACAAATACTTAGAAAAGCACAACCTTCCAAGACTGAACCAGGAAGAAATAGAAAATATAAACAGACCAATCACAAGCACTGAAATGGAAACTGTGATTAAAAATCTTCCAACAAGGGCTTCCCTGGTGGTGCAGGGTTGAGAGTCCGCCTGCCGATGCAGGGGACATGGGTTCATGCCCTGGTCCGGG
>NC_041215.1:124875860-124901664 GCF_002837175.3 Physeter macrocephalus | reverse complement strand
GCCACAGCAGTGAGAGGCCTGTGTACCAAAAAAAAAAAAAAAAAAAAAAAATCTTCCAACAAACAAAAGCCCAGGACCAGATGGTTTCACAGGTGAATTCTATCAAACATTTAGGGAAGAGCTAACACCTATCCTTCTCAAACTCTTCCAAAATATAACAGAGAGAGGAACACTCCCAAACTCATCCTACGAGGCCACCATAACCCTGGTACCAAAACCAGACAAAGATGTCACAAAGAAAGAAAACTACAGGCCAATATCATTAATGAACATAGATGCAAAAATCCTCAACAAAATACTAGCAAACAGAATCCAACAGCCCATTAAAAGGATCATACACCATGATCAAGTGGGGTTTATCCCAAAGAAATTAAAGATGATACAAACAGATGGAGAGATATACCATGTTCTTGGATTGGAAGAATCAACATTGTGAAAATGACTATACTACTCAAAGCAATCTACAGTTTCAATGCAATCCCTATCAACCTACCACTGGCTTTTTTCACAGAACTAGAACAAAATATCTTAAAATTTGTATGGAGACACAAAAGACCCCGAATAGCCAAAGCAATCTTGAGGGGGAAAAAACGGAGATGGAGGAATCAGAATCCCTGACTTCAGACTATACTACAAAGCTACAGTAATCAAGACAGTATGGTACTGGCACAAAAACAGAAATATAGATCAATGGAACAGGATAGAAAGCCCTGAGACAAAGCCACGCACATATGGTCACCTTATCTTTGATAAAGGAGGCAAGAATATACAATGAAGAAAAGACAGCCTCTTCAATAAGTGGTGCTGGGAAAACTGGACAACTACATGTAAAAGAATGAAATTAAAACACTCCCTAACACCATACACAAAAATAAATTTAAAATAGATTAAAGACCTAAATGTATGGCCAGACACTATAAAACTCTTAAAGGAAAACATAGGCAGAACACTCTATGACATAAACCACAGCAAGATCCTTTTTGACCCACCTCCTAGAGAAATGGAAATAAAAACAAAAATAAACAAATGGACCTAATGAAACTTAAAGGCTTTTTGAACAGCAAAGGAAACCATAAACAAAACAAAAAGAACAGCCAAGGAAACCATAAACAAGATGAAAAGACAACCCTCAGAATAGGAGAAAATATTTGCAAAACAAGTAACTGACAAAGGATTAACATCCAAAATTTACAAGCAGCTCATGAAGCTCAGTATTCAAAAAGCAACAACTCAATCAAAAAATGGGCAGAAGACCTAAACAGACATTTCTCCAAAGAAAATAGACAGATTGCCAACAAACACATGAAAGGATGCTCAACGTCACTAATCATTGAAGAAATACAAGTCAAAACTACCATGAGGTATCACCTCATATAAGTCAGAATGGCCATCATCAAGAAATCTACAAGCAATAAATGCTGGAGAGGGGGTGGATAAAAGGGAACCCTCTTGCACTGTTGGTGGGAATGTAAACTGATACAGCCACTTTGGAGAACAGTATGGAGGTTCCTTAAAAAACTAAAAATAGAACTACCATAAGACCCAGCAATCTCACTACTGGGCATATACACTGAGAAAACTGTAATTCAAAAAGAGTCATGTACCACAATGTTCATTGCAGCATTATTTACAATAGCCAGGACATGGAAGCAACCTAAGTGACCATCAACAGATGAATGGATAAAGAAGATATGGCACATATATACAATGGAATATTACTCAGCCATAAAAAGAAACAAAATTGAGTTATTTGTAGTGAGGTGGATGGACCTAGAATCTGTCATACAGAGTGACATATGTCAGAAAGAGAAAAACAAATACTGTATGCTAACACATATGTATGGAATCTAAAAATAAAAATGGTTCTGAAGAACCTAGGGGTAGGACAGGAATAAAGGCACAGACATAGAGAATGGACTTGAGGACGTGGGGAGGAGGAAGGGTAAGCTGAGGTGAGAGAGTGACATTGACATATATACACTACCAAATGTAAAATAGATAGCTAGTGGGAAGCAGCTGAATAGCACAGGGAGATCAGCTCTGTGCTTTGTGACCACACAGAGGGGTGGGAGGGGGACGCAAGAGGGAGGGGATATGGGGATATAAGTATACGTATAGCTGATTCACTTTGTTATACAGCAGAAACTAACACAACAATGTAAAGCAATTATACTCCAATAAAGATGTTAAAAAAAAAAATCCATGGGGTGTCCTTAGAGTCTGGGGGAAAAAAGGCAAATATGCAAAATGTTCTCTACGAGATCCTCAATTTATAAAGAAATAGCATAATATTATCTATGTATCTTTACTTAATGGACATCCTGTATTTCCTATCTATATACATATTTCCTATAATATGTATATGAAGGGCAGGGCATCTTTAAAGCTCACACTTTTAGAAGGTTCTGGGGCTGAGAGAAAATAGATTCTTCTTGACTAAGATTCAAGAGGAGCAGGAAAATAGTCTAGCACCTGCAGAAATTTTCATAAAAGTCTATGGGTTAAGGGAGTGAGCAAAGTGCGAAAACACAAGACAAAGGGGAAAGAGGAGGAGGAGGACAAAGCCTTCTTAATCTTGATGAGTTCTAAAAGGAAGGCTAGAAGGAGATCTTTTTGCCTGGAGCAGATTAACCAGAGTTTAAAGTGCATTCACTTACATGCTGGAACATTTTTTTCCTTTGATCTTATGGAGACTTGAATCTGAAGTCTGAATAAATCCATCCTTAACCACTGGCTCAAAGAATTGTTGAGCCAATATCAATGGAATTCAGGTTTCTAAAAAAGTCTGCTCCTTCCGGGACACGCCCTATTGGTTTATAGGTTTTTAAAATCCCTCTTCAAATGCAGAAATATATTGACTCTCTCTCTGGGTGTGAGTCCAAGCTGAAGGCCCTATCATAGTGCACTATTAATAAAGGCACTAAGTCATCCATGTTCACGTGGATGGTCTTTACACAGTATCCTGGCCACTGGTGGAGGGAATCTCATTTCCAGACAGCCATTCTCAGCTAATGTGGTCTTTTCAGTTCTTGCAGCTGAGCTCACTTCCACCCTGTCACCTACCTCTCCAATTCAGCAGTTCAGTGCTCTGAGTACATTCATGCCAGTAAGACAACTAAATGCTTGATTCCAACTTATTGAGGAAAATGTAAATAATGCTACTAACAATTATAGATGTTGGGACTTGCTTTTCATTTTTTCCTTCTGGAAGCCACCACTAGAGTTTTAATGGTGATGAAATGAATAGCTGGGTCCTAGAAAACATCTCGATGCCGGAAAAGACTTGCTGATACCACAGACACCAAGAGGACCAGACAGGATTTCCTTCTGCCTGTGGTACTGATGAAAATGACATTGATCTGTACAAAGGAACCTGAACCTGATGCTCAACTGGCAATTCATGTCTGGGTCATGTGTTTCCGTGAACCCTGATGACCACTTCTCTGTGGTCAAAGTATAAATATAGTGGTAATTTTATGCCTTTGTCCTCACCAGCAAGTCTGTCAAAGGGATTTCTTAACTTTTCAATAACTTTGTTTTTAACATGAAAGAACAAGTTGTTGATACCTTAGTAAATACTGCCATTGCTTCAAGCATTTGAAACATTTTGAACAGACCACAAAAGCTTTGAGTTTCCTGTATATTATTTGTAACCATTTTGAATGGACCCTACTGCTTAATTTAATTTGTATTGGGAATTTCTACACTGACTGACCATATTCTCTCTGTAAAGTGGTTTTAGAAATCGTGAGTACTGGAATTTAATTACATGGACATTTTTTCCAATAAGGGCTTGTTCAGTTTGGGATGTAGATATGCCTTGCATCAAAACAAGCTGCTTTATGAAAAATAAGGTACATAAATCAGTTAGAAAGAGAAACTCCTGAGGTGAAGCTACAGTGTAAACTAACACACTCATAAAACTCCAAAATGTACCCAATCAGTTTCAGTTCTAGTCACATCACTGTGGAGTCAGAATAAACCTCTTCTAACCTTTCATTTTACAGACAAGGCCCAGAGAGATTGAAAGTTGTATCCAAAGTCAGGGAGCTGATTAATGGCAGAGCCAAGACCGACTCTATACCTTGGCACTAAAATGAAGCACTGCCTTTGCCTTAGGATCCTTTTCAAGCTAAACCTGTTCATTATGATTTATTCAATCAATGTAAGTTTACTGGCTGATCACGAGGTACCAGGCACTGGGATTTGACTGTGAAATAATGTAGAGTTGGTCACTGCCCTCCTAGAGCTTACATTCAAGTGGTCGAAACAGATGAACAGATAAATAAGATGATGACAAAATTAGGACATAAGCTCTAAACAAAAACACTTAAGGGGCTGAAAGAATAACAGGGAGGTATCAACTTACCTACCAAATAATAGCTCCCACCTTTGGACAGAAGAGGCATTTAAGCTCAGACATCTAAAGGAAGAAAAGGAGATAGCCAAGAGAAGCGTTTGCAGGGGCATGAGAAGAAGATTCCAGGCATACAGAGGTGCTTTCAATGTTGCTGAGCATGAGGCTAGTCTAGACTGTTCTCTGATAAAGGACATATTTATGATGTCCAAGGATGAACCATGCCTGACCCCCATACATACCTGGTTCAGCTCTTCATTCAACTCAACACACTGCTTCTTGTATTCATAAGAAGGGGTCTCCTCTTATTATCTAGAATGAGACTCACACGCTTATCCATCCTCTCCCCCATCCCAACCATCTGCCACAAACAACAGAAGGAAAGAGGCTGAGGTTGCTCTGATTCCTACTCCAAGCCCTGCTGAAACAAGCTAGACTTCCTCCTGATTAGACTGAGAGCAGATCTCCCTGGCAGGGGCAAAAATAATCAAATATACGTCTTAGGAACTTTCACATAGTTCATGAGCAGATGAGACTCTCACCTGCTCTCATTGGCTACTGTATGCTCAGGCCACTCAAGATGGCTGTTTTCTTGCTCTTTGTACATCCCTGCTCGACCAGTCCCTGCTTCACCTGCACCCCACTCACATGAACATGTTTGGCCCTTGTCCCTTAGACCAGAATAGCTCTACCTGCTAGTTTGTGAAAGGGAAACATCTGGCCTCGTGATGGTCATTAACCTGAGGGGCTGTGAGGGACGTGCCACTGCTGATTTCCCTGGCAGCTGATGAGCCAATCTGATGTCAATTCCCCCTATAAACGGTAGCCTCCTTCTCCCCCAGGTAGCGAAGACTTCTGCTGTGTCCTGCCCGCTGTCTGCTGCACACAGTGTGGGGTGTTACTCCTGGACTTGCCTCGGCTGTATAAGATCCCCATCTATTAAATCATTTGTGTCTCTGTCGCTGCCTCAAGGCTCTTTCTTCAGTCTCGAGGCTGGGCAACTGCAAGGCTTGCAGGCCTGCAGGGTGCAGCCCAACAGTTATATTTATCACATAATGAGCTTGGTTTTCCATATTTTACACACTAAACAGCTGTGTAACAAAAATGATGCCTAGAAAGTACAGTTGCATTGGACTCGCTCATTTGATAACATGGAAGTTTCTGATTGCATCTGAATCCATTGACCTTCTTCAAATTTGTCCCATTAAAATATCCCAGTCACTTATGTTCATTACAAAAAAAAAAAAAATCTATTCTCCCATTTGGGCATAAGTAGGATTACTTCCTCAAAGTTTCCGTCAAACCCCACCAGACTCCCTAGTGTCCGACCTCACACACTATGATATGCAAGTTTTGTAGATAACAAGAATGTGAACCCACCCTGTCTGTCTGACTCAGTCAATAACTTGACCTCCCAGATAATCTTGGATTTGACTGCTGCAGCTTGCCCAAAGCCCAGTTGCTCTCCAGCCAGTTGATTCAGCTGGAATGGAAGTAATGAAGCTGGGGCTACAGATTTGGCTCTCCTGAGGATTAATTAGTTTCACACAGAGAAAAAAATCTTCCAAACTTCCCTCATAATCCCAGCCATCTATTTTGGAAGTGCACTCGCTGGGGAAGGAAGGACATTCTAACCCACTGTCTCCAAATCTACAGATTCCCTCTTCTTCTCAACGAAGTTTCTTGCAAGAGATGTTTAGACTCATTAACTCGGCCTCCTTTTTTCAGTTACTCCTTCAATGTCTGGGTTCCTTCCTCCTCCCAACAATCCATTGAAATAATTCCTGCTAAAACCACCAACAATCTGCTAACTGCTCTGAGTAAGGACCCTTCAGAGCCAATCTGTTTCTCCAGGGAGGAAAAACAGTGGCAAGCATAGTCTCACTCACGGAAGACAAATGAGCCCTAGTGGATGCTCTGCTGCCAGATCCTTCTCCAGCTGCTGGCACGGTTGAGGGTTGAAGGCTTTCAGCTGGATTGCTCTTTGGGAATCTGCATCAGCTGAAAGCAGCTGTCTGTCCCAAAGTCTTTACCTTTCTGGGGACAGCCAGCATGCAATGACTGGTTGGTGGTGGGGGTGGTGAGTATAAAGTTTCAGCCCTCTTGTCTTAAATTAAGACAACCCCAAGGGGCCATCCTTTTCCCAAGCTCCCTGTGGGATTGACTGAAGCCTTTGTTGCAAATGCCGTGACATGACACCATCTCTTGATGACAACTACATTGGACCCTCCACCATAGAAGGGACAGAGATTGATTCTGACAGACATATAAACATATTTTGTGTGGTCTGGCTTTGCCCTTTCTTCCCACAGGACCTCAGCCAGCAACGCTGTCTGAGCATCTGATCCAATGACGTGGGTCCTACATAACATCATACTGGACCAAAGAACCCGCTTTGTTTTATTTTATTTTTTATAAATTTATTTATTCGTTTATTTAATTGTTGGCTGCATTGGGTCTTCACTGCTGCATGTGGGTTTTCTCTAGTTGCGGCGAGCTGGGGCTATTCTTCGTTGTGGTGCGCGGGCTTCTCATTGCGGTGGCTTCTCTTGTTGAGGAGCACAGGCTCTAAGCGTGCGGGCTTCAGCAGTTGTGGCGCAAGGGCTTCAGTAGTTGTGGCTCGCAGGCTCTAGAGCGCAGGCTCAGCAGTCGTGGCGCATGGGCTTAGTTGTTCCGCGGCATGTGGGATCTTCCCGGACCAGGGCTCGAACCCGTGTCCCCTGCATTGGCAGGCAGATTCTTAACCACTGTGCCACCAGGGAAGCCCAGAACCCACTTTAGAGCAAAGAGATGTTGCAGTGGTCACGTGACCGTGGGCTCTACTGGTCCCATGACTTATTACAGTACCACTCAGAAGCTGCTGGCCTGATAGAGCAATAGGATGGATTTCGAAGGTGCAATTAAGGCACTGTCTTGAAGATGATACCCTGAAAGGGTGCTGCCTTCCCTCGCCACCCCACCTCCCAGGATTCAGCATATACTCTAAATCAGTCACCATTACATGGTGTTGGCCCACAGAAGGTAGAACACAAGTATCCATAACCAATGGGGGTAAGTAGGAGTGGTCCCATCCAGCATCATGCCCGGGGACTTGCTCTTGGTCTTCAAAACTCTAGTTCCTATGGATTTAAAGGTCCTAGTTCCCAGGGTAGAAACATTTGCACCAAGGGACAAAGCAAGGGTCCCATTAAAGTTTAAGCTACTGGGCTGCACCCAGTCACTTCAGTCTTCTGGTGCCAAGAAAGAAGAAAGTAATACAGCAAGTTGTCCACCCTGGCAGGAGTGATTGATTCTGTTACTCAGAGGAGGTGAGGCCCCTGTTACACAGTGCGGAGAGCGGAGATTACGTCTGGTACCCAGGTGAACCACTTGAGCCTCTCTTGGTTTCGATAGTGAATGGATAAACGTAGCAGCCACAGCCTGAGAAGGGCAGACTGACCAATGTTCAGGCTTCTTAGTGTTGAGGTTCTGGGTCATCCCACCAAGTAAACCACCTGAACCAGCAGAAGTGACAGCTGAGGGTGAGAGAAATCTCAAATGGGCAGATCATTTGCAGCTTGGAGATGAGCTACAGTGATGGGTCCCATAGTTCATCCCACTATCCATTTTCTTATAATCCTGGGAGAGTTGGTCCCAGAATGTCTTACATGAAAAAAACTGGATCCAAGCAGTGTCAAGGGTAAACAGCAGTGCACGTTTTAGCGCACCACGTACATCCTCCCTCTCAAGATTCTGGTAACCTTTCTTCCAGTTGCTGCGAGTGTTGACAGCAGAAGACTTTCAGACGAGTTGTCCTCCAGAAATTGCCCTCTATTAGGTAAAGCCACCTCACACAAGACCATGTCTTCTTCTCACTGGCAGCTCATGTCCAGTGACTGGACAGTTCTGGGAGGGTATAAAGAACCACCCCCTTTGCCTCAGGGCAAGATGACCCTGGAGGACAGCCTCAGGGTCTGAGCTCCCCATGAAACAGGATGAGGTCTTTGTGACTGTATTACAGTCCAACCTCTCCCTCTGACCAACACTGCTTTTGTCAACCCCCCATGAGTACTGATATTGGCGACACTCCCCAATGAACTTTCTATAGACCAGTCTCCAACTCAGAGTCTGTCTCCTGGGAAACCTAAGACAGAAGCTTGAATATAGGAAGAAGGTATCACATTGGGTTTAAGGAGAGTATGGATTTCGAAGTTCCATAGAGCTAGTTCCAATCCCAGATTTCCATGTACTACTACCTGTGAACTTGTAAGCAAAAGCTTACATTCTCTAAGCTTCTGTTGCTGCATCTGTAAAGTGATCATAATAATATGGCCCTCAAATGGCTATGGTTGATGTGTAAATTAGATATGATAAAGTTCTTAGCCCAGTGTTTCGCATAATAAGCATTCAAATGAAAGCAAATATACTTAAGTGTGTCTTCTGCTGGGTTCCTCCTGAAGCAGACCCTGAGCCTCGTATTTGAATGCTGGTAGTTTACTGGGGAGGTGATCCACAGGAAGCACTCACAGGGGGAAAAGGATGTGAGATGGAGAAAGGAAGGAAGTCGATCCTGAGTATGTTAATGAGAAAGTTAAGGATGTGGGCAATTAGGACTCAGTCTTGCCAGGAACCTCTGAAAGATTGGGTAGAACTTGCTCTCCTCAAGACGGGTAAGGAAATTGGAGTATTTGCCCCAAAATCCTATCCATCATCTGTTGAATGCTTTTCCCCAGAGGATTAATTCCTTGATCATTTTAGTTCTGCCTCACCTGCTCTGAGGCAAACACAATCCAGCAATGAGAGAAAACTCTTAGGCAGAGACTGAGAGGTGCCTTCAGGCAGGAGCCATTTGTTGTGTGGGAATGGCTGCTCTGTGGGGATGCGGCCAGGGCAATGATAACATTTGCTGCCGGCTGTGTTTGCACATATTATACACTAACAGCAATCTCCTTGCACGTTTTCACTTTATTCATACACTTGCATTTTCTCTTGATCCTCTCACTGTTTTGTGTTTTGGAGAGTATAGTAGATTGTATGGTGTCCCCCCAAAAGATGTGTCCACATCATAACCTCTGGGACCTGTGAATGTGAATTTTTTGGAGAAAGGGTCTTTGCAGATGTAAGTAAGTTAAGGATCTTGAGATATGGATCATCTGGGTGGGCCCTAAATTCAATGATAAATGTCCTTATAAGAGAGGCAGAGAGTCTTGAGACAGAGGAGGAAGAGGCAGTGTGACCACGGGGTCAGAGACTGGAGTGATGCTGCCACAGCCAAGGGACACCTGGAGCCACCAGAAGATGGAAGAGGCAGGGAAGGATTTTTCCCCCTGAAGACTGGAGGGGCCACAGCCCTGCCGACACCTTAGTTTTGGACCTCTGGCCTCCAGAACTCTGCAAAGAATCAATTTCTGATGTTTAAAGCCTCCCAGTTTATAGTAATTTGTCATAGCAGGCCTAGGAAATGAAAACAGGGAGTGTCCCATAAATTTGTTTCTGGATGTGTTTGGCATTCTTCAGAGAATGTCAACAACCATGGCCTTAACTTAGCTTTTCACTAAAGAAGAAAGAGGCTTGAACGCAGACCAGTCCTCCAGCCCAAACCAGCCTCTCACTTGGAGGACCTATGCTGACTGCATTTCCCAGATTGGCAGATGTGCTCCAGGCCTTGGGAACCGGGAGGTTCTCACCTCTGGTCCCCTGGCTCCAGACTATAAGCATAACACTTCTCTGAGGTTCTCTGGCTGTTTCAGAGAAGCCACAGGGCATGAGATCTCTTCTGTACTCACTTAGGCAGTCTGAAAAAAATGAAAGCTAAATTAAATTAAAGCTAATTGAGGAAGCTGATTACTCTACAAGAAGCACTTCAGAATGCGTTCTGCAAGTTGATGTGCAAGTTGGATATTTATTCCACAAACATTTATCAGTTTTTCTGGTGTACCAGGAATTTTTCTGGGTGCTAACAGAGCTAGGAATCCTTAGGGAAAAGCAATGATTGTTTTATAAACTGCACACTTATTGAAGTCCATATTCCCACTCCAGACAAGGTCTGTGCATGTGGTGTGTCAGCGTGGCAAAGATCCGTTTTTGACTCTGTTCAGAATTCTGGCCCTCTGACCTGTTAGTTGGGGATTGATGCTCCTACTGTGATCCATTTTGTTCTGAATGTGCTGTCTTGGCATGATGTAGCGGGGGAGAACTGTCCCTAGGGGACACTGGATGCAGAGGCTACAATGCCCCCCAAAGCTCCTTTCACATTCTACAGAACAACATCTACAGGTCTGAAACAGGAAAATATGATCCAGGACTTCCCCCGTGGCACAGTGGTTTAAAAACCACCTGTCGGGCTTCCCTGGTGGCACAGTGGTTGAGAGTCCGCCTGCTGATGCAGGGGACACGGGTTCGTGCCCCGGTCCGGGAAGATCCCACATGCCGCGGAGCGGCTGGGCCCGTGAGCCATGGCCGCTGAGCCTGCGCGTCCGGAGCCTGTGCTCCACAACGGGAGAGGCCACAACAGTGAGAGGCCCGCATAATGCAAAAAAAACAACAACAAAACAAAACAAACAACAAAAAAAACGCCTGTCAATGCAGGGGACATGGGTTCGAGCCCTGGGCCAGGAAGATCCCACATGGCGCAGACCAACTAAGCCCGTGGGCCACACTACTGAACCTGCACTCTGGAGCCCATGAGCCACAACTACTGAGCCCAGGCGCCTAGAGCCTGTGCTGTGCAACAAGAGAAGCCCCCGCAATGAGAAGCCCATGCACTGCAACGCAGAGTGGCCCCTGCTCACCGCAACTAGAGAAAGCCTGCGGGCAGCAACGAAGACCCAACACAGCCAAAAATAAATAAAATTTTAAAAAATAATAATAAAAATAAAAAAGAAAATATGATCCTTCCCACCCATCCTTCCTGGACCATTTAGTCTACCTCCTCCAAAATGCTTCCCAGACTTTTCTGGCCCAAGTAATCCATCCACCTATGATACTCTGGGCTGATCCATCCATGCCAACCCAAATGTCTATATTGTTACTTACCACCTTGTTAAGTGTTATCTCCTTGGAAATCAGGGACAGGATCCTAACATTGTCCTAGCCCAGGAAATCTAATAGATATTCAATAATTTGTTTGAATGAGTATTGAATGCAATTCATTAAACAATTGGAAAAAATGAATGAATCTCGACACTTCTGCTCAAAGCCTCCTGCTGACTTCCTATCACGCTCAAAGGCCAAAGCCAACGTCATTACAGTAGCCCAAAGGCCCCCTGTGACCCAGCCATCTGCCACCTGTAGGACCTCATCTCCTATCAGTCTTCCCCTTGCTCATATCTCTGGTCTTCTGTTTCCTTGAACACACCAAGCATACTCTTTCTTCAAGCCCTAACATGGCTTCCCAGATTTAGCAAATAAAATACAGCATGCTTAGCTCAAGTTTAATTTTAGAATTTTTTTTTAGTATATAAGTTATGTCCCATGCAACACTGGGGATATACTTATACTAAAAATATTTTTTTTATCTGAGGTTCCACTTGAACTGGGCATCCTGTATTTTATCTGGCTACCCTATGTGGTGATTCCTCTGCACGGACCACGCTTTCCCAGGGCATCTACATGGCTCAGTCCCTCACTTCCCTCAGATATCACCCCATTAGAGAGGCCCACTCTTGGCACTCTGTCTAAAAGGGCACATCACCATCAACGCCCTCCCTCTCGATCCCCACATTCTCAGCCTAATTCTTCTTCTTAGTACTTATGACAACCTGACAGAGAGTAATTTTATAGGCTATTGTCCATCTTCCCCACCTTGCACATCCACCCTATATGAGTGGGAACTTGTTTCATTTACTGACATTTTTCTCATTCCAGGGACAGTCTGGCACAGGATAGGCCCTTAGTAACTACTTGTTAAAAAAATAAATTTTAATAGCTTATAATTTGCTTTAAATTGTCGATTTCTATAGAGACGATTTGCAGGTAAGAATTTAAGTTTTAAATTTTAATATTGTTCTCCTTCAAGAATAATACTCCCTCTCACCTCCCCTTCACCCATCATGACAGACCCTCTCAATGTGAAAATACCTCAAGCAAGAAGGGGATTTACCTTGATTCTTGGGCTTCGTCACTTGAATCTTTTCCCTTCTTTGTTCCATGCTGAATGCCAACTTAGAAACGCGGAAGTTTTTTCTTTTTTTAAATATAGTTGATATACAATATTATGTTAGTTTCAGGTGTACTACGTAGTGATTCAACTTTTGCATACGTTATGGAATGATCACCACAGTAAGCCTAGTAGCCATCTGTCCCCATACAAAGTTATTACAACATTTTTGACAGTATTCCTTATGCTGTGTATTACATCCCTGTGGCTTATTTATTTTATAACTGGAGGTTTGTACCCCTTAATCCCCTTTAATATTTTGCCCACCCCATACCCCTCGTCTCTGGCAACCACCCGTTGGTTCTCTGTATCTATGAGTCTCTTTTCATTTTGTTTTGTTTTGTTTTGTAGATACTGCATATGAGTGAGATCATACCATATTTGTCTTTCTCTGTCTGACAGTCAAGTGCCACTGATACTTGAATTAGAGGACTCGTTTGACCTTGAGTTTTCCTGAGGTGTCCTGTGGACCAATTTATCTGTAATTGACAATCTGGGGAAGACAAAAATGAACACTAGTAAATAAGGGGATGACCCATGTTATTTCATCCCATGTTCCACTTTTCTATTTGTCCCTTGCCTGGGGATAGGGAGAGAATTGTCTTTTGTTTTATTATAGAGTTCAGGTAGAATGAAAATTGTAGCTGTTACACCAGCTGCTGGCTAAGGCCTACTGTTCTCATTCCTATTTGTCTAGCACTGGAAGGATGAGGCATTGTTTGGAAACATCTAATAGGCAGGTACCCTGGGTTCTGCAAAGTTGACAACAAGGAATGAGAATCTCAGTTCATCTTTCTAGTACCCAACAGGACAGCTTTTGCCTTCTGAATCTTTACCCAAAGCAGATATTCGAGCCAGGATCACACTGGTGGTCAGTTAACTAAATGGGGCTCAAAAGAACCCCAAACTCCAAAGCTCTCCAACACTCCAATAGTGAAGAGTCTCTGTGACTTTCTTCTGCCCCTACCACCACTACATTAGGCAGGGCTCCATCATCATGTACCTGACTCCCTGCCAACTGACACGTGATTCCAGGCTCTGCCTCAGGAATCTGGAGGTCCCTGCCAGGCACTAATCTTCACGATTTCTTTCACTTGTTCAGAAATTGTAGTGATAATTTAGCCTTGGCCCCATCAAGGGTCTTCTGCCTGGCTTTCAAAACCTTCCATCATCTACTTTTTCCTCAGCAGATCAGCCTCCACCCACCCATCTCTCTAATTTCTACCTTCCTTTCTGGTCTACATCCCCCTCCAGGCATTCTTTTAGATGCTCCCTTTGCCATGTCTATACCCTGAAGCTCGCCTCACCTTCAAGATCCTCTTAAGCCTTTATTGATCTTTCCTTAAAGGCCCCAAAATTCCAAATTTATCATTTCATTATATACTTACTGCATTTTAAACTCTTCTGTTGTCTGTTTTTCCCAAGTAAATTGTAAGTGCCTTGAGATCTTGAACATTTGTATGGAAAATGAAAACTATACCTGATGATTTATTTGTAAATGGCCCCAGTGGCATAACACTTAACACTAACTCCTAACTTCATAGCTATACCTTTGGTTCTCTCTTATAAGCAACTAGAAGAAGAGGGGTCTTTGTTGGTTCAGTGACTTCCTGACACTGGACTTTAGACAAGTTTATTTGACTAAAGTTGGGAAATCTGTAGTAACTTGACACTGGCTCAATAAGAGCTGGTTTGTAGCCTCTTTTTGAGGAGTCAAAAATAAACATGTATGTGCTTAACACTGATTATACATTATCTTTAATCCTTACTACAAACTTATGCAAAAGGATTGCTATCCTCATGTTAAGAGTTTAGAAAAGCTTAGTCAGGTAAGAAACGTGCCCAAGTTCATGTAGTTAGTCAGGATTTGAATTACAGGCTGGGCTAACTTTCAAATCATCTCCAATTCATTTTGTAGGTATTAGAGATCATAAGCACCAACACCATTATTATAGACATGGGTGAACAAAAGGGCGTGGGCTCAGAGGAGCTGACTGTCAAATGTTCAAACAAACTGGCAGCATCATAAGCCTAGGAATTAGTCCATACATTATTTCTTTACATTCCCATGAATATTTGAAAAAACTCAAATCACAAAGTTCTCAGAGAACACCACATTCACTCAAAATTTTGGCTTGCTGGACCTAAGAATGCTCAGGAGATATTCAACATCTAAATATGATTGATTTTCTTCTCTGGGGGGGAGGGGGGAGGGAGTAATGTTTTACTTTTCCTCTAGTTTGATAGAGCCTTTTTTTTTTTTTTTTAAAGATCTTCCTTTAGAAGTCTAAATGCTTAATCAAAATAAGTCCTGGGACCCCGCAGAGCTTCATCTTACACAGTTGCATTTAAAAAATGCATGGCTCAATAGGCAAAAAAAATCACTTAATGGAAATTTCATTCTTTACTTGCATCTCTTATAGAATATCAAAAGAGATCAAATTCCTAAATCATGGGAACACATATCTAAATCCTATTTCCTCTTACACCTATTTCTCTTCTACTCTGAAGCTGTTTTGAAGCCTCTCATTTGCCAAATCCTGAAATTTGTTCTGACATTCAACCCACATGAACTCTCTTTCTCTTCCACCCTCCTCTATGGTCCACTATTCCTCTCCACCCATTCTTCTCATTTGACACCACACACACACACACACACACACACACACACACACACACACACACACACAAAATCAGACTAGCAAAGTTGCAACATTCCTAAGTGTGGGAAATTAAAATAGCCACAACTTTAAAAAAATATATTTTATTTATTTATTTGGCTGTGCCGGGTCTTAGTTGTGGCATGAGGGATCTTTTATGCTGCATGTGGGATCTTTAGTTGCGGCATGCAAACTCTTAGTTGTGGCATGTGGGATCTAGTTCCCTGACCAGGGATTGAACCCGGGCCCCCTGCCTTGGGAGCATGGAGTATTAACCACTGGACCACCAGGGAAGTCTTGGCCACAACGTTTTATGCCTCTCTATATCTGTACCTGTTGCAATGTGATTTTGTAGCTCCTCTTGTTGAGGTAGAAGTGACTGTGTGCCAATTCCGAGTTTAGACTTCAAAAATTACCTTGTCCATTCCCTCTCTCTCTCAGCCCTGACATGACTATGTGAACAAGCACAGGCTAGCCTTCTGGAAGATGACTGGAGGAGAGCCTTGTTGTTCCATCTGAGAACATCCTAGACAAACATACAGCCAACCAACCACCAAACATGTGACAGTATAGCCAATATCAGCAAAGCCAGCCAGCAGCCAGCCCACTAACCTATCACTTACGCATGAGCAAGCCCAACCAAGACCAGAAGAGCCACCCGACGAACACTCAAATTCATGAGCTAATTAATGTTTGCTGCTTTAAGCCACTGCCTTTTGGAGTGGTTTGTTACACAGCAATAGCTAACTGATGCATTAGTGAAAGAGGGAAATCAAAGCTGGAAGCAGAAGGGAAATAGAAAATACTCATAAATAAATTTTGTTTCCTTCTGGTAGAAGCTGATATTTATCAGTGAGAGTTTCTAACAGTCAGCGATACTGGCTTCAGTGTTATCATTTTCTTCTTCTTTTGGTCCAATCTACCAAAATAACTCTGGTCAAAAAAAAAGTATCCATGGACTTCCTATTACAAATGTAAAAATCTTCTCTAGGCTCCACTTGATCATAACAATTTAATCTGCAATTTTCCTTACAATCCAAAGCAAAGGTCTTTTTCTATCACACACATGGCTTCTGGTCAAAGTCCACTGCTTGAGGGTTTTGCTGAGAGTAGTGCCTACATATCAAAGAAGCATTTATCATAATCTGTGAAAGGTTTATGTGTGAGCAACAGCAACGTATAAGTCATTGGTTCCTGACAGAGCTGTAATAAAATCTACATGTTGGCTGCATCCACTTAGGAAATATTCCCCTTCTAAGGATATTTGTTTGCTTTCAGACATTTTGGACATAAATTGTTTTGAAGTTAGGGTACATACCTCTGAGACATTGCCAAAGAACTGCTTCCATCACATCCAAATTCTATCCCCATGAGATATTCTATAGCTAGTTTTTTTTTTTAAAGTAGAGCTATAACATAGTAATGATGATAAGGCATTTTCTCAAGATTTAACAAACACACATTCCAAGATAAATTGTATTAGAAAATAGTATGTAATGTCACCATCTGGTGACTTCCCCAAAATGTTACAACTATCTCCATGCCAATAATCAACATTTTATTAATGCCTTAAAGCAAGAAAAGATGATTTTTTAACAAGGCACATGGGAATTGTTTTGTAATATTTGATAATCTATTAAAGAACAGTGTATCGGAGTGTCTTTGGGAGTTCTTTGCTTACAACACAGAAATCAGCTGTAACTAAATTAAGCAAAAAGGAACTTGTTGAGAAGAATATGGGATGACTCTCACAATCAAAAGTAAAGCTATAGGGAGGGTGGGAGGGAGGGAGACGCAAGAGGGAAGAGATATGGGAACATGTGTATATGTATAACTGATTCACTTTGTTATAAAGCAGAAACTAACACACCATTGTAAAGCAATTATACTCCAATAAAGATGTTAAAAAGTTAAAAAAGAAAAGAAAAAAAAAAAGTAAAGCTAAAAAAACAAACAAACAGAAAAACCCCACAGACACCTGAAAGGACAGGGAACAGAGTAGGCTCCAGGTATGAGGTGTCAGGCACTATTTAATGAGTCACCTGTTAAATTGCCATTGTCATGATGAACAACCTCTGACTGTGCTCGTCTTTTTGTGCCATTTTCTTTGTAATTTCATTTCCAGGAAGAGAGTATCTACTTGGCCTAACTTGTATCACCTATTCAATCTTGCCCAAGGGAGGGCAAGGCCACATCAATTGACAGTCCCATCAGGACTGCATCCAATGGGACAGAGTATGTTTAGAAGGAAAGGAGGTAGGTCCCCAAAGCAACATCAGGGTTTCCATATTCTGAAGAATAAAAAATGGGTGCTGAGAGATCAAACAACAGATGTCTACACAGATGTCCATGCTTAAAACACTTTGGGAAGCTTAATAAAACCTAAAGATCCCTCCCCATTGCTCTATCCTCTTCAGCTCTATGTAGAGGCTTACAAATATTGTTAAAAACACTCCATAGGCAAGGCCTGGGGTGAAGGTGGGAGATACAATATTTTAAGGGCAATTTGAAAGGAGAGAGGGTATTAGCTTTCAGCTGAATTGGGCATAAAAAAGATCTTGCTTTAGTCACTAAGGCAAAGTGAAAAAGGGAGTAGAGAATATGAGGAAGCAAAAACACACATAAACAATGAAAAGTGAAGGAGATAACAAAAAAGAAGCAGACTCATAGATATAGAGAACAAACTAGTGGCTACCAGTGGGGAGAGGCAAGTGGGGTTACCATTGGGGTAGGGCATTAAGAGATACAAACTATAAGGTATAAAATAAGCTACAAGGATATATTGTACAACACAGAGAAGATAGCCAATATTTTGCAATAACAATAAATGGAGTATAACCTTTAAAACTTGTGAATCGGGCTTCCCTGGTGGCGCAGTGGTTGAGAGTCCGCCTGCCGATGCAGGGGACACGGGTTCGTGCCCCGGTCCGGGAAGATCCCACATGCCGTGGAGTGGCTGGGCCCGTGAGCCATGGCCGCTGAGCCTGCGTGTCCGGAGCCTGTGCTCCACAACGGGAGAGGCCACAACAGTGAGAGGCCCGCGTACCGCAAAAAACAAAAACAAAAACAAAAACAACTTGTGAATCACTATATTGTACACCTGTGACTTATATAATATTGTACAGCAACTATACTTAAATTTAAAAAATAATTTAATTTTTAAAAAGTGGAGGGGAAGGAAATAAATCCGTTATGAGGGAAAAAAATGCCATGATAGTTACTCTTTCCCTATGAGACCATATAGACTAAACAGACCCAGAATGGGTGCTTGCCTGTGGTAACATCGCTGTATTCTGCTGCTTAAATGTGACTTCAAAGATACCTAGAACAACTATGAGTTTTGTATTTTCTAAACTGATTCTCCTAGAACTATCTCTTCCTCTCTTCTTTGTACCTAAACTGATTTTTTCCTCTTATAATTAATTTAACTTTACCTTGTACTATTATTAGTGATGGTAGAGAATAATATGGTACTACCCTTCCTATAAACATTTCCTCGTATGCTTACCATTCTTAAACCAATCCCAACCCTGCTGTGAACCAAGCCGAACGATCAAACGACATTCTCCCATCAGTCCTATGTACTCAGCCCTAAACAAGCTTTTCTGAAAGAAGAGGTGTCACCTTCGCTGGGTTCTCAGAAGAGGCAGAGGTCTATCTGTTCTCCGTTCAGAGTGGAAATGATTGTTTTTTAAATATTTATTTATTTGGTTGTGCCGGCTCCTTAGTTGTGGCATGTGAACTCTTAGTTGCAGCATGCACATGGGCTCTAGTTCCCTGACCAGGGATCGGACCCGGGCCCCCTGCATTGGCAGCGTGGGGTCTTATCCACTGCACCATGAGGGAAGCCCCGGAAATGATTTTTTAAAAAGGAAGAATCATACTGAACTGATGGAATTTGATCCCCATCCTTCCTTTTAAATATATGCATGTGAATATCCTCTCACACGAATGCAATGGCAGAGCTTCTCTAGAGCACATTAAGGCATCTCAGCCTGAGATATGTTAGCATCTCAGCATCCTAGTTTGGTGGAGAAAGGACAGAAGCCATAATAAGAAGGAGCCTGGGCAAGGGCAGCAAGCAGCACCAGCTGTAAGACCAGCCCCCAACCAAATCAGCCAATCATGAAATATAATAATAATATCAGGTAGTATTCACATGTGCTGGACCTCAGGTCAGGTGATTTACATGCATGGCCTCATTTAATTCTCTTATCCACCCTGGCTTTCAGGTTATTTTTCTCACCTACAGATGAAGAAACTAGGGCTCAGAGGGTTAAGAAATATATTCAAGATTACACTTTGTAGGAAGTATCAGAGCCAGAATTCAGACCAGGTAATCTGGCTCCACGACCCAGATTAGAAATGGCTGTCCCCACAAGGGTGACACCCAATGTTGGAGGTGGAGGTGGCGTGCCCGCTGTGGCGCGCAGCTGCCCGAGGGTTCTGAGGGAAGGAGGTGAAAGGCCAGCACCACAAGAGGAGGATTTCTGGACTGGGCAGGCTGTGGGAAATCCTGCAGGGAGGATGGTCAAATGGCCGGGGGCCTGGTGTTAAGTCTCAGCAAAAATCCATATGCCAGGGTCCATGTCTGACTGCCTCAGGCAAGTCCAGGGTGAAGACCAGAGACTCGTTACCTGATGGGTGTTGTTCAGGCCAAGCTCACAAGCCAATGAGAGACGAGCCTGGCAACACATCCACTTGCCAAACCGTTAGGGCCATGCTCAGTGTCTGGCCCCGAGCCTAGATAAACAGTCAACAAAGAGACCAGAACCAGAACCAGAACCTATGTACTCCCTCCAGCCCTGCTCACAGCCAGTACCGTGCGTGCCCAGTCACTGTATCCAGCCAGGTCCCGATCCATTCCCTGCTGACCAGAACCCTAAAAACCTGCTCAGCCCCTTCCTGTCCTCTTTTCTCTCCAGTGAGCTGAACCCTGTTCCTTAACCCAACATCTATTTGCCAGTGACACTCTTTCATTCCAAATACATCCCCCCTGGATTCAAAATACTACTAACCATTGATGCTGGTTACCACGACTACTCAGAGATCTTATTACTGTACTCTCGGTCCGCAAACTGGACCAGCTGGCTACTGATGCCAGGCGTGATTAAACCCAGTCTTTCTGGTAATTAAGATGGCTGGCTACCTTCTTGGGCAGGAGCTCCCCAGTGGTCACTCCCAATTGTTCAGTCCCTGCAGCTCTAGCCCAGTCTGAGTCTGCTTACTCCCCTTCCCTACCAGCCTATGGATGGGGTCCTCACATACTTGGGAACCAAGCTGGAACACGTCATCATAACACAGGTTGCAAAACAGAAGCCCGGTTTGATGCCCTCTCCTGCAGCACAGCTCACCAGGATAAGGGCCATGGTGAGCTAACTGGCTCCACAAAAGCAGGGCTGGGAGTCACGGGGCCTCACGTGACCTCACTCCCTCTTGCACGCCCTCCCACTTCTCGGCATCTGTACCGGATGTTCCATTATTGGGGACCTGCCTCCTCTTACGCTTTTGCCCAGAAGTCTCCTAGATACCCACTGGCTTTTCCCATTTTGAAACTGCATTTCTTCAATGAGTATTGTTTCTGGAAAAAGAAAAAGTTATGAAAGCCCTTTCTGTGGCTGTCCCCTTAGACAGGGTCTCCATGCAGGTGGGGCACTGGTACTTCAGGCACCGGGCTATTGAAGCTGATGGCTTCACTCATGTCAGGCAACATTGACCCACTGCAGGCAAACCTCAAAAAGAATAACGTCAGCTTGGCTGTTGCTTAATAGCTATCAGAAGCTTGGATGAAGGAAGTAGTTTTTCCAAAGGTCTGTAACTCTTCCCCTTGAGCCAGGACTGTTGACCTCAGGAATGAGAGTAGGTTTCAGGAGTCTGCAACAGGAATAATTGTATTTATATAAAATGTTTTGAATGTGCATCTTCCTGAAAATAGGGTCCACAGCTTTGATCAGATTCTCCCCCTCACCCATCCTTCCTACGTCCTATCAGTATTGTTCCTGGACTATACCGGCACCTGCATTCCTTCTCTATCACCCTAGTCCAAGCTATCAGAACTGCTGCAATAGGGACTTCCCTGGTGGTCCAGTGGTTAAGACTCTGTGCTTCCACTGCAGGAGGCATGGATTTGATCCCTAATCGGGGATCACGCCTGCCACGTGGCATGGCCAAAAAAAAAAAAAAAAAATGCTGAAATAACTTCCCAGTGGCCTCCTGACCTATGGTCTTGTCCACGCTCAACCATCAGACTCAAACTAGGGCCAGAATGATGTTTTAAAATGCAGAGTTATTGGGGGCAGGCTGTTAACTTAGAGGGTTCTATCCTTCCACTCCCAGTCATCCACTAAAATATTTTGCCTTTACTGCTTTATTTCTTCCCCTTTGCTCTACCCTCTGTGGGTGTTCTGCTTTTGCCAGCCCAATTCCCATGATTATTGTGATCCTGAATCAAGATGAATATTTGGAGAGATGGTACATAGAGAGTAGGAGAAAAAGGTGAGGTCATGGTAAAGCCATGGCCCTGTAGGCTGAAAGCTGGGGAAGAGTAAGGGTGAAAGAGGAAAGGGGGAATGAAGAGGTGAGGGGTTCCAGAGCTGCTCTGGAATTGTGGAGGATAGACACGGTGGTTTTAAGAAGGGCTGCTGTGTGTTATAAATTACACTGTGTATTAGTCATTGTGGTGGGTAGAACAATGTCCCCCCAAAATGCATGTCAACCCAGAACCTCAGAATGTGACACTATTAGGAAATAGGGTCTTGGCAGATGTGATTAGTTAGGATGAGGTCATGCTGGATTAGTGTGGGCTCTAACACAGCACTGGTGTCCTTATAAGAAGGCCATCTGAAGACACAGAAAGATGCAGATACACACAGAGAAAGAGGCCATGTGAAGATGGAGGCAGAATTTGGAGTGACGAGCTACAAGCCAAGGAGCACCAAGGATTACCAACAGCTACTAGAAGCTGGGAAGAGGCAAGAGAGAATTTGTCCCTAGACCCTTCAGAGGAAGGCTGGCCCAGCTGACCCCTTGATTTCATGCTTCTAGCCTCCAGAGCTGAAAGTATAAATTCCTGCTGCCCCTGGGTTTGTGGTACTTTGTTACAGCAGCCCTAGGAAGCTAATACAGTCGTATTACACTGTGGCAAGAAACAAACCCTGAAGCCTCAGGGCTTTAAAGGAGGGTGATTTCTCACTCACCCAAAGTCTGAGGCAGGTCCCCAGCCCTCGTCCATCTTACATTCCAGAAAGATGACCTCCAAGATCATTGTTGCTGGTAAAGCGAGGACTGAAAGATCACACAAAATGTTTTTGAAAACCAGACCTGAAAATGACTTCCATCATTACGGCCAAACCCAGTCTCATGGTCCCAACCAAGCTGCAAGGCAGGCTGGAAAATGGAGGAGAGCATATAGATACCGGATGACCTCTAATGCTCTGCCAAAGATCCCCCTTAAAGGCACAAGTAATGACTAGAAGGACCTTTGGTTGCATTTCATTGATGGTGTTTTGCATTTAAATGAGGTGCTGTGGCAAGACCGAGCCCTAGGGTGCCCAGATATAATCACATCGTTCCCAAATTAGAGCCCTTTATTTTCTTTCTTTTTTTCTCTTAGGAGAAAGAGAAAAATCATTATGCTCTCCAAGATCTATCCTATGTCATCTGGACCCTGCCGACCTCTTTGGTCTTAAAAGTGACACTTTCTCCCCCAGTCTCTCTCCCTCATCCCATAGATCTTCTTCAGTTTCCTCCAGGGCATTATGCTGCTGCTTTGCACACACAGTACTCCATCCCCATATCTTCCTCCTCCTACACCTGCTTTCAGACCTCAGTTCACACACACCACTTGCTAAGTAAAGTCTTAACCTTAATACTACTCCTTCCCAGTCTAAATTGTATCCTTCAGTTATTCTCACATAGTTTCTTATACTTTCCCTTCTTATTACTTATCGTAGTTTGTCATTCTATGTGCATGCGATTAATCAATCTCTCTTTTTTGCTGCCATTTCTCAGTAATATTGTATTTACTAAAAATGAATGAATGAACGGGTAAATTCTGAAAAAGACTTTGGATTCCCCCAAAACTTAATTGCTTTAAAGTATTCTAAAAGATGTATTCATTATGATGCTTTTGGCTGCAAGTAAAAGGAATAACAATTCAAAATTCCCAAGACAATATGGGCTATTTATTAGCTTATATAATGAGGGTTTCCTAGATACCGACTTCCTGGGTTGGTTAATTCAGCAGCTCAGTGACATCATCAAAGACCCAGGTTTTTTCCATCTTTTGTCTCTTCCACCCTCAGCATGTAGCTTATTTCCTCCCATATTCACAAGGTGGCTGCTGTATTCTGGGAAACAAGTAGAAGAAGTGATCTCCTCTTTCAGTACGAACCTCTTTTATCGTCAAGACAACCTTTTTCAGATGCTTCCCTGCCAACTGACTTCCCTACAGATCATTTCTACCTCTAAACCAAGCATTGGCAAAGAGAATAAAATTATTATTACTGGTCAAGATTAATGAGGATTTACTCCTAAAACAAGTATCAGATAGACGGATGGGTGTCTGACCAAAATCCAGATTCTACTAGCAAGAAAGAGGGATGGCATTAACAGATAAACAACCGTATCTGCTACACATTGGTTGGCAACTTTACAGATGTATTGCCAAATTTTGATCTGAGTATAGAATGTATTATATGAATACTTATCTTGATATATTAATAGGTGTCAGATAAAAATGCTATGTTGAGCTAACTGTATTGCTGTGGTACGGTACAAGGTATATTTTCACATGAATAAGAGTCAGGAGGCGTCAAATGTTACAAAGATATGTGTGCTGGAACACATGAAAACCTTTTCTCATGAGTAAATCAGAGTAAATGTCCAGGACAATGGGGACATAGGTCTAAAGAGGCACCAGGTGGATTATTTCATATCTGTGGTGTTGGGCTGCACCCCACAGGCCTGCAAGCTCTACTTGCCCAGCCTCAAGCCCGAACAAAGAGCCCAGAGTCAGCGACAGTTTAACGGATAAGGAGGTTCTTACACATTGGAAGCAAGGTCTCGGACTGACACTCCACCCGTGTGTGGCAAATGGTGGGCAGGACATGGCAGAAGTCTTTGCTGGGGAGTGGGAGAAGGGGGAGGGGGAAGGTACCAGTTATAGAGAGAATTGATGCCAGGGAAACCAACAGAGAGGCACGCCCCTTTGATAAACTATCCTGGTGGAGATAGTTCTGATCTAAAGTTTAGAACAATCACTAGCTGAGGTCAAGGGCAAGTATGTTAGCACTCACCGATTAGGCTCTATGAGTAAGAGGGAAGGTCAGTCAAGTGAGTAGAGTATAGGTGAAGCAGGGGCTGGTTGAGCAGGGGATGTACATTGAGCAAGAGAACGGCTATCTGGGTGGCCTGATCATACATATGGATATAACTTATGCACTAAAACTTCAGCATAGGGGCTCTGGGAGTGTCCCATGCCTCAGTAGCAACAAACATACACAGTAACCAGACCTTAGTTTCTACAATAAATGCCATTCCCTAATAAAAGGAATCAGGGCTCCTTCAAGAAACGACTGATTCTAGGGCTGAGGAGAGAAAATATAAGATGAGCCTACAGCATCCCGTAGTTCCAGAAAGCAAAGAAGTCATCAAAAAACAAAAAGATGGAGGCATATCAAAGGGACACAGGAAAAGCTCCCAGGAGCTAAATCTGGAGCAACAAAATGACGAGTGTAGTATTGCATTATGATCCAAAATGTAAAATAAACATACGTTAAGTTCATCTTGATATAAATAAATAAATGAATTAAATAAATACCTGGAGAAGAAGAGACAAACCTTCCCTTCAGAAGAATCCCATTTAATATAAGGAGACATTCCCACCTCCAGAAGGGGGACTTTGACCTCCTTGAGTGCGAGCTGGACTTAGTGAATTGCACCCTAATAGTACATGGAAAGGGGGAAAATAGTAACTTTTCAGTGGAGAAAAGGCAAATAACACCTTAACCACATAATGAAGGTTAACTTCACTGATGATATTGAAGAATGCAGCCCTGATCTAATGTGATGAGAAGGGCACTTGGCCTATGTGGTCCTCTTCCTCCAAACCCATAATTCCAATCTAGTCATGAGGAAAACATCAGACAAACACAAGAAGAAGTATATTCTACAAAACACCTGACCAGGGCTCCTCAAAACTGTCAAAGTCACGAAAAGTAAGGAAAAACTGAGATCTGTCACAGACGAGAAGCGACTAAGGAAACATGATAACTAAATGAAATGGATATCCTGCATGGGATCCTGGGACAGAAAGAGGAGGTGGCGGGAGGCGTGAAATCCAAATAAAGTCCGGAGTTTAGTTAATGATAATGTGCCAGTGTTAATTTCTATGTTTCCACAAATGTAAGATGGACTTTCCATATTATCTCTGCAACTTTTCTGTAAACCTAAAATTATTCCAAAATTCAAAATTAATTTTTTAAAAGTGTAATTTAAAAAACAGGTTGAGAACAATTGCTCTAAAATCTATGCTTGGATCAGGCAACAATATCAAAGAACTGGATTGGGCTTCCCTGGTGACGCAGTGGTTGCAAGTCCGCCTGCCGATGCAGGGGACACGGGTTCGTGCCCCGGTCCGGGAAGATCCCA